>NC_079488.1:105132852-105435882 GCF_020520425.1 Spinacia oleracea
TTCTCAAGTCTCATGTTCAATTTATAAAGAATTATGTACAGAGTCATGTTCAACTAAAATGCAAGCAACAACAGTAAAAAGAAGATGTTTGTTATTCTTTACTAAAATATCAAAAGTGGCGTTGTCTAAATATTGTCATGTTCAGTTTATAATTTTTCATGTTCAACTTATAAAATATAAAATTCGATATATAAAAGATGATGTTCAGAAATAAGAACAATTTTGTTTGATGTTCAGTTTCTTAAGTCTCATGTTCAATTAAATTCAACTTATTAATTAAACTATGATATTTTCATAAATAAGAACACTTTTGTGTGATGTTCAGTTTCTCAAGTCTTATGTTCAACTTATACAGAATAATGTTCAATTAAAAACAATATGATTTTCCTGCAGGAAGAAAAAGTTCAATAAGAATGCGACAACAAAAGAAGAAGGCTGATTTAGAAATGGAAAATATGGTATTAAGAGAGGCTGTAAGAATTGAAGAAGAATTGAAGGCAGGAGCAACCAAAAAAGAATCTACAAATAAGTAAGAAAAAGAAAGAGAAAAGAGATCATTGTAGCGAAAAAAGTGGAAGCCGAAAGGAAGGAAGCTGAAAAATTAGAAGCCTAGAAAGAGAAGAGGCAACAACCACTAAAATAGAGGATGGAGATAGAAAATAAATGTCATGTTCATTTTCTGAACATGAATGTTCATTAAATTACTTTAAATGTCCATTTGTTTGTTCCTTATGTGTGCTTCCAGCTTACTAAAATAATGAGATGTTTTTTTCTGGAAAACATGTGTAATAAAAAAATTAAATTTATTATTTTTTTTATTTTTTTATTTTTTTTAAAAAGGAAACATAATAATGCATTAAAAAAAGAAGGCTGAAACTACTAAAACGAAGCATTGAAGCTCATATGCATGCAGAATTGCTATGCAGCCAAAAATTTGGGAGAACAACTGTACAAGGCCTCTCATAGTTATTAGAAGGGCCCCAAATAAAAAGCTTAAAATGTTAGGGCAAAAATCAACCAATTGTGAACAAGAAATTGTTAGCCCAATTGACAAACCAAGACCAAAACCAAAATCCCCCATTTTCCTCTTCTTCTCCCCCTCCCGGTTCTCTTTCCTCCCCCCAAACACCACCAGATTCTCTCTATCTTTCTTCCCCTTATTCATTCTTTTTCCTTCTAATTTTTCAAATTTTCTTAACTCAAAATACAAGACAACAAACCCAAATATCTGATTCTACCCCCTTTCCTATTTTATTGGGGTATTTTTCCATTTCTTGCGATCTTTTAACCTCTGCTTTTGATGGTGTTTTCGTGTTCTTTTGTTGTAGCATAACTTTTGTAGAATTTAACAACCATCAATTCCCACTTGGGATTTCTCCTTTTCTTTCGAATTTCAGCATCCAATTATCCATTTTTCGACATTTTCAGCTCCTTATTATTGCACCACTTTGGGATAGTTCCTCCATTTTTTTCAAGCTAGGGTTTTCTTTACCAAAGTTGGGTAACCCAAAATTCCTTTAATCTATCCATTTAAAGTCTGATTTTTAGGGGTTTATGGGTTACAATTTGTTGGGATTTTTTAAAATTTTTTTGGGGTTGGATGATCATTGCAGTAGCTTAACTTTTCTTGTTCTTGGAGCTATTGTTGTAGCATCAAATTCGTAGTTGAGTTGTAGTTTGTAATATACAGCGTTTGACTTGATTCAATTTGCAAAGTTGGTTAATGTGAATTAATTTCATTTTTTCTGTTTGGATTAGGGATTAGAATACGTATTTTGCTGTATTCTTAATCTGTGTTGTTAGTTACTGGTGGCCTGGTGGGTGGGACTTTTGTTGTTGTTGCTTAGGAGTAGTGTTTTGAGTAAAGGAAATTAGCCTTTGCTTGTATGGGTGGGCATGAGGGATGGCCACAACCGAGTGGGCTACATCCGAACGGACTGTTACCCAATGAATCCTATTCGGCTATTCGTGTTCTTGATTCAGAAGGATGGTCGAAAGCTGAGGAGAGAATTGCAGAGCTTATTGCCTGCATTCAGCCGAACCAGCCATCCGAAGAGAGACGAAATGCCGTTGCAGATTACGTGCAGCGGTTGATCACAAGATGCTTCCCTTGTCAGGTGAAGCTTCTCCCTATACAATGCTTGATTGCTTGCCATTTATTGCTAGTATTGTTATGGTAGTTCATGATTGTATATGTTTTGGCTTCTAGTGTTCTAATGCACCAATGCTATAAGAATTAGCCCTTTCTAATAGCAATTTCTGTTTCTTGGTTCATGTGCTTCTTTTTATAGTTATCAACATTTGGTTGTTCCAGTGTTTACTTCTTAGAGGACTTTCTTTGGTAAGGCTTCGTTCTTTTGACCTCAAGAACCGCTATATGAACATATTTGAACTTATTATAGGAATTTGACAGAACTTATTAGAATTATGATAGTGAATTGAACTTTGGGTAGTCCTTACCTGAACTTGTTGGGACTTTTCTGAATTTGTGTTGCGTTAAAGTAATTATTTATGGTAAAAAGAACAAATCCATATCTACCAAAATCCGAACTTAATTGACAAGTTAGTTCATTATTAGCTTTTGCTTATTTTGGCTTGTTATTTTTGTGAACATGTCTAGCCACTACCTGCACCGTGCTTTGAGTTTCTCTTATGAGGCATAGTGGTGTGTCATGCTTACGAAAGGATCCTTTTTAGCTGCTCATTAAAAGCCTCAAAGGCTTCATCGTTGATTGTTTTGCAGCCCTTTTCTAGTAGCTGATGGAGATGTGCCTAATTTAGCTTTATCCTTATGATAAAGAAAGAAGATGCTTGTAGTGATGGGATAATGGGTCTTGTTTTCTGTTCACAAGTTATATCTGGTTTTCGCCTTCTGATACTTTAATCCCTTTATATCTATTGTTGCAGGTTTTCACTTTTGGGTCTGTTCCTTTGAAGACGTATTTGCCGGATGGGGACATTGACTTGACAGCATTTAGTAATAACCAGTCTCTTAAAGAGACGTGGGCTATTCAAGTGCGTGATATATTAGAAAGTGAAGAGAAGAATGAAAATGCTGAATTTCATGTGAAAGAGGTGCAGTATATTCAGGCAGAAGTGAGTCCTTCACTCCTTTCATTTGTTCTTGTTGTATTCTCGTTTTCTTTTGCCTTTATTATGCAGTGAAACATTCTCAGGGTTATTATTAACTTTCTCTCGTCTCTTTCTTTAAATTTTTTGGGTTCTGCTGTGATTTTATGTAGATTAAGTAAAAAGTATCTTGACTCTGTGAAACTGCATCATGATGCCACTAAAAACTTGCAGTGGTTTCAACATTTATTAGTATATCTTCTATTGTCTCCGTTTATTTTAGCTATGCTAGGAGGACGGGTAAGCAGTAACTCATCTTGCAATGAGGTATCCTTCCAACTCCTCTAACGGTATGGAGCGTGTAATATTCTAGAATTTCCTGCTGGGGGGTGTGTGCCCATGTGGGTCTTAATTCAGTCTAATTGGCCTTAGGCTAGAAAGCCAGGGGCGAGGAAAAAAGTCAGGATATTGGGAGATGAATCGAAAGGTTTCTTCTCCATCCAGTAGGATCGGAGAATTTATGGAGGAAGTCGGGTTTTAAATTTCCAGAAACCACACCACTTCTATTCTCGGAGCTGAGGTATATGAAGAATTTTTAGTCCCTTTTTTTATTATGAATTATAAACCTCCTTCTCTTCTACTTTTGAATGAAGTGTTTACTGAAACATATTTTTTATGTATTAGGGCTCCAAACCATACACATGGAAAGAATAAAAAAAACCTAGATTTTAGATGCATTAATCACCTAAGAAGCATGCATACAAAATCATCTAAGAAGCTTGAAAACAAAATGTAACTTATTTTCTGTTTGCAACTCCGGAATGTTTATGGCGTTTAAGTGCGACCGAGTAAGTAGCTTTTTTTTGAGAGAAGTTTGAGTAAGTAGCTTGCTATTGGAGAACTTAGAAATCAATTTTCTTGCTTATTTTGGTGAAAACGTAGCATTTTTATTTCTCACTTCATAGGGGATATGGTCTTTGAATTGATTTACCTATCTTTTTCTTTTTCCCTTGCTAAGGCATAGGAGCATAGTTTTGCTCTTGTTTTTAGTATTTTAGCTGTGTTTTTGCCTTGATACTCTCTCTTAGGCTCTCTTCTCCTCTCTTGAAATTTCTGAACTCAACTATACTTTTTTTGTATGTTTCTAGTGAGTAAATTATCGAACTTTTCTGAATAATGTTTTTTTACAAACTTATCTTAAATGCATACACACATGTACTTTGGAGAAACAATGCATTTCAGTACAGCTGCTACTTGAAAGGGGGTGTTCTCTGTAATTAGGACTTCATCGTTACATTGCTAGTACAATTCAAATTACTTTTAGAGCTGATGCATATTTCAATGCATGTCTTTTCAGGTCAAATTAATAAAGTGTCTTGTGGAAAATATTGTTGTGGACATATCATTTGATCAGTTGGGTGGGTTATGCACCCTGTGTTTCCTTGAGGAGGTAATTTATTTCAATCCCATAATACTTCTACTTCTATTTTATGAGGAACTTTTCCGCTGATTGAATTGATATTTTTACTACAGGTTGACCATTTGATTAATCAGAACCACCTGTTTAAGCGTAGCATTATATTGATCAAAGCCTGGTGCTACTACGAGAGTCGCATATTAGGTGCTCATCATGGGCTTATTTCAACTTATGCCTTGGAGACCTTGGTTCTTTACATATTTCATGTTTTCAATAATACTTTCACGGGACCTTTAGAGGTGCTATGTTTAAACCTTGCTTTCGTGTGCTTTCTTGGATCCTATTCTCTCTTTAATGCCCACTGATGGCGTTTTCTTTCCAGGTTCTTTATAGGTTTTTGGAATTCTTTAGTAATTTTGATTGGGATAATTTTTGCGTCAGCTTATGGGGTCCTGTACCCATTAGCTCACTTCCTGATGTAACTGGTATGATTCCTACTTGCAGCTTATTTTTATCTTAAAATCTGAGTGTGCTTGTTATCTCTGATACCCTTATAATTGTAAATTTGTAGCGGAGCCTCCTCGCAAAGATAGTGGAGAATTGCTGTTAAGTAAATTGTTTCTTGATGCTTGTAGTTCTGTATATGCTGTCTTCCCTGAAGGCCAAGAAAATCAGGGGCAACCCTTTATATCGAAGCATTTCAATGTCATTGATCCTTTGCGTGTGAACAATAACCTCGGAAGAAGTGTCAGTAAAGGTATTTAATTCTTAACCATAGTATAAAGGGTTTAAAGCTTCCATTTGAAAGGTGTCGATCACAATTTTTTTTAGAGTCCGTGGAGTCTGTCTTTAGGTTTAGTGTTTCTGTCAACCTCTAGATGAACGGGATTTGTAATATCTTTTTTTCTTGGCATGGTTTAACTTGCTAGATAGTTTATGATGTAAGCTTGCACTTATTCATGGTTGAGACTTGGGAGTTACGGAGTACTATTTTCTTTATTAAGCTGTAGTCTGTCATTGTTTCAGAGATGAATTTCTGACGTATCAATCTACAAATAATGAAAATATATTTTACTGTGACTGGGAACGGTTTCAAAGGTGAGCTTCCCTTGGCTGATCCACTCATCTAGTCCATACAAGCCTATGATATTATAATTTGAGATGGGGAATTGACACCTAAAATCTAGAAAGATGAAGACTAAGTTTAAGTATCGTAAAATTCTACAGCATCACCTTTTTTCCACGTTTAGTTGTTGGTCATGTTGTTGACATGCTTATATTTCAGGTAACTTTTACAGAATTCGAAGTGCTTTTGCGTTTGGGGCAAAGAGGCTAGCCAGACTACTAGACTGTTCTGAAGAGAACATTGTTTTTGAGTTAAACCAGTTCTTTATGAACACATGGGAGAGGCATGGTAGCGGTGTCCGTCCTGATGCCCCTAGTAGTGACTTGTGGCCCTTGTTGAATAATCCAGATAATCGATCAAACAATCAAGATAATGCCTCAAGTAGCAAGAATTCAAATAATAATGCATCTATTCGAGAAATTGTGACTGAGATGCCTCAGATTAATCGGCCTCTATCTTCTCAACTTGCTAGTTATCCCTTGGAAAGCACTTCCAAAAGCAATGGTGTTCTTGCCGTTTCTTGTGCACAGGGTCAGAAAGGTTCCGAGAATCCGAATGGCTCAAGGATAGCAGAGCAGGTTGAAAAAAGCAATTCTGCTCAGAGTGTACGAATCGATAGAAATAAAAAAAGCATGAAACCTGATAACTTGCTCAATGAAGTACAGGGGAAGTATCTTTTTGCCCGGACACGGTCAAGTCCTGAACTCACTGATGCATATTATGACGTCTCTTCTTCAAGAGGGAGGCGTAGTAAACCTACTGAAAGTGGGAGATGTCAGGTTGCTTCGTCAAAGATGGATAGCAATCGAAGGAAAAACACAGCTTCTGAAATCGTGTCAACTCAAAGTACTTTATCCTCATCAGACGATCTCTTACCTGGGAGGCCCAATTCATCTCATCATGTTATAGATGTTGCTGCTGATTCAATCAGTAATTCAAATAGCTATGTTGATGAGTCTGGAACTGGCATTGTTAGTGAGGATAACTCTTCCATAGTGGGAGCACAAGGGATGCATCAAGAGGAGCAAGATCTTGTAAATATGATGGCGTCCTCCTCTTTACATAATTTTGGTGGACAGGTACCTATGCCACTGAATTTGGCATCGAGTCATAATTTTGGTGGACAGGTACCTATACCAATACCCCAATCAGTGCTTGCTTCTATGGGATATGGTCAGAGAGGCATGGCTGGGATGTTCCCTGCTAATATTCCCTTGATTAATCCTCACTGGGCTGCAAACCTGCAGTTTCAGCAAGGTTTGATTTCATCTCCGTTAACTCGATATTTCCCAGGAGTTGGGTTGCCTACAAATTCTGAGGATTTAATTGAACAAGCTGATGAAAGTTTTGGTTCTGTGGATATTGCTCGACAAAGTGCTGATACTGATTATTGGCATGAGCGAGATGTGACTTCGAGTGGAAGGTTTGTCCAAGATGATGGAAGTTTAGAGACGCTCCATGCAGATGACAGACAGCCTTCAACTTCTGGTAATTCCAGCTTTGTTCCCTCGTCTCGTATAGCTAGTTCTGGCAGTACATTTAAAGTACAGCCACAAATGATCAAGGAGCTTCGAACATCAATGAAAGATGATTATGTGGAAAAATTCCAGCGCCAAGATAACCGAGAAAATGAAGTTTACTCAGTTGATAGAGTTTCGAGTGCTAGGTTCTCTTCTGCTTCTCAGGCTGGTTCCGCGAAGACATCATCTGAGAGTTCCTGGGACGGATCATCTGCAAGAGTGTCAAAGGCAGGCAGGGAAAAGCGAGGGAGGAAAACAGTTGCTTCAGCTGCAGTACCTTCTAATGTTCATGGAAAAGATAAAAGTATCTACGAAAATTCGACTGCTGAGTTAGATGATGAGACTAGAGATTGGAACATCGTGTCCACAAAAGGGATAGATATTGATGAAAGAAGAACAGCTTCTCAACATGCATCCACTCTGCATGCCCCTAGAAATCACTTGCCTGGTTTTGAAGCTGCACAAACGAGTGGATCTGATTCAGTCATGCCTATTGCTCCTATGCTTTTAGGTCCTGCCTCGCGGCAAATCACATTCTATCCCACTGGACCACCAGTACCTTTCTTTACAATGCTTCATTTCCCTCCCGAGGCTGGAAATTCTGATCCATCAAGTTATCCTCTGCACGCAGAGGTGGGCTCAGATAATGTTGATTCCGAGCCAAACACCGGTTTGTCTGCTGGGCCTGATGTTTTGAGTACCTATAATTCCACGAAGAGAACAATTGCAGCAGAGCCATCGATAGAACCAAAGTCAGATATTCTTAACAGCGACTTCGCTAGCCATTGGCAAAATCTGCAATTTGGACGGTTTTGCCAGAGCCCACGGTTTCCTGCACCAGTTGTTTGTCCCTCCCCTGTACCTCCTATGTACTTACAGGGTCGCTTTCCTTGGGATAATCCGGGAAGACCTCTTGCAGCTGACCCAAACCTTTTATCTCAGTTTATGAGTTATGGTCCTCACGTTGTGCCTGCTGCTCCTGTTCAGACAGTGTCCAGTGGACCCTCTAATGTCTACCAACACTATAATGATGAACTACCAAGATATCGAAGTGGAACTGGAACCTATCTACCGAATCCTGTAAGTGCATCTTGTTGAACTTCCTTTACGCAGGTGTCCCTTTTTTGAGTTCATGTTTTGCTGATTGGCTACTACTTATCTAGCTACTTTGACTTGCTTTACGTTTAGATATCATGAGACTGTTGTTTTCTCCAATAATGAAGAATGGTTGGATTATTTGTTTTGGAAGTAATCTAGATGCTTGAATTGTTGCATGTATGTAAATGTCCTTGATTAGAAAGTCTACTTGACTTGAGACTACTGTAGTGTCTGTAGTGCAAATTTGGTTGAAATGAAAAAGGGGGAAATGAAATTTCATGGGAAATGCTAGTTTTGTTGAATTGAAGAAAGATGGAGGAAGTTGGAATCCATAGGAAATAGTGTATCCACAAGCCCCTCCTTGGTCAGTCGAAATTCATGTAAATTCCAAGTTCCTCAATGCTAACCAAACATGTCGAGACCAAATCCTAGATGTTGCGCAAGGGAAGTAAATTCCCATGAAATGCAACTTTACTATAAAAATCTATTTCTCATGTAAACCAACAATCACTAATATTCTAAGAAAATGTGACGGAGTCGAGACTTGGAAGACCTAAAAATTGCCTTTTCCCCTCTCATAAACTCAAACTGCAATTCAATGTCCAAGTTCCTTATGTTTGGTGACTCTCCTACTTATATCAGCTTTTCTGACATACCTCATGCCATATTCCTTAAATCACTTCATTTTGATTGAGCCCCGAGTAGGTAATGCTCTTGAATACTGTCTTATGAAGACTCCCTATTAGTTATAACCTCTCTTTTGCCCACAAGACGAAGAAAATCTCCTCTTGTCTTTTACTTGGTTGTGATGATCTGATATATGTCCAACAAACATGTGGGCAGGAGAGGGGTTGATGGGTTGGATGGTTTGGCAGGATTCTTGAGAGACTTCTCTTGTTACTGTCTGTGTGTGTTGCTCGCATCATTTAGTTAAGACGACATTGTTATGTTCACCTTATTTTCACTTATTTCAGGTCTAATAAGATAATATAAGATAAAAACAAGGGCCAACAAATTCATATAATATAATATAAGGGTCAATAAGTTCAAATGACACCTTTTTATATTTCCAATAAGATAATATAAGATAAAATAAAATAAGATAAGTTCAGGGCCAATAAGATGACATAAGATAATATAAATGAAATTTAGGTGAAAAGAACACACCCTAAGTTAGTACTCCCTCCGTCCCTTAATTCTCGCACCGTTTTCCTTTTCGGGCTGTCCCTTAATACTTGCACCGCTTCTATAAATGAAATTTTTTATCAATATTATATTATTTCTCACACTTACCTACTACCCCACCTACACCCCTATTCTTTACAAAAAATTATTTAAAAATTCACATCCTCCACTCCCCACTCCCCACCTGTTACACATTTCCCACTAACAATATTAAAAAAATACCGCACTATCAACTAACACCATTAAATTAATAAGTCAATTTAAATGTCTTAAACTCCGCACCGGTGACCGGTGCGATTATTAAGGGACGGAGGGAGTAGTGTTTATAAAGTGGTAATCAGTTGATGATCTTTTTTTATTCTAAAACATTCTATCTCTCCCCCTTTGCTTTTGTGTTTTGTGATGTAGCATCTTTCTTGTTAGCCTTTGTATGGTTGTCAAAATCGCGATTCGAATTTTAGAATTGTACGGTTCTACGTTTCCAAAATTCGCTACCGATTCAAATCTTGAATAGAATATTAAAATTGTAGGATCTTACGATTCTATTAAGACAAAAATTTGATGTGTTACAACCTTAGTTTTAAAAGGCGCGCCCCTAGGAGCATGTCTTGGCGCCTAGCCATTTTTCCCAGGCTCATGCACCCTCCAAAAGGGGCACACCTTTGCCCCAGGCTCACGGCGGAACATCTCATGGCCTTATAGTATTAACGCGCTCGTAATATTTTTTTTTTAAAAATAAGGCCAAAACCACATGATTTTATTGGCTCCCTAATAGTTATAATTTACTATATTAAAACAGGAGAGAGAAAATCCTAAAATTTTCCATTTTTTTCCTTTGTCTCTTTCAGCTACAAGTGATGCAAACTCCTCCTTATTCTATTTTAGGGTGTGTTTTCTTCAACTTATAGGACCTTATTTAACTTATAAGAACCTATAGGATCTTGTTTAACCTTATAAGACCTTATTTAACTTATAGGACTTGAAAATAAGGTCCTATAAATTGAAGAGAACAAGGCCTTAAAGTAACTGTTTTATGTAAGATGTGATGCAATTCTTTTGAGAATCTAAATGAATAGAGAATGACTAAAAAGTTACTTGAACCTTCCATAGTACCCTTTTTGTTTGTCTTTCCCCCTCTAAAAGGCTTTAGGTTTTGCTGGAATTACTATTTTACCTCTTTGTGAAAACAAGTAATAATATTTTGATTTTTTTCCGGAAAATAAGTACCACAAATATTTTAAAAATTGTGTGCCTTGCGTACGAAAAGCGCGCACATTGCGCTAGGCTCCAGGGACTGTTCAGCATTGGTGCGCCTCGCGCCTTTTAAAACTAAGGTTACAACCGGAATATGATTTTACGACTCTACAATCCAATGATTTGAGTCCAATAATGACAACTTATTACGATATGATCATGCTTACATGTTTTATTCACTAATCAGTTTCATATATTAGTTTAAATTTTAATAATTACAACTTTTAGAATAATGTAAACCAAGCAATCAAAGAATTTTAGTATATACTTCACTTTAACTTGATATACAATATAAATGATGAATTTTGTAGTACTTTAAGCTTCATTTATGAATGATTATAACAATTTCACAATGGTATTTCTATATTTAAGGGCATGCTTGGATTGAGGGTAATGCATCAAGGGGGTAATAAAAGTCAATATTACAAAAAAGGAGGGTAATTGGAGGTAATGATGAGGGGATGTAGTTGTGGCCGAGAGAGTAAGCTAGTGTTGGTAAGAATAAAAGAAAAGGAAAGGGGGAATAGTTACCATCATTATGGGGATAATAGACTAATAGTTACCCTACCATTGTACTAGGGTGATTTCAACACCACGACTTCTCATCATAATACCACCACATCACCTTCCTTGCAACCACCTCAATTCACCTTCATTTTTTTTTTATTAAGGTGGTTTGACTTTTATTACCCCTCTAATCCATTACACCCAATCAAGCATGCCCTAAGAAAATACGGAGTATATAGATAGAATCTTGTGATTCTACCACTCAATTAAATTCAGAGTAGAATCACGATTCTAACAGCCTTGGAATCAACCGCATGCTTCTCAAGAATCTTGAGAAGACTTTGTTTTCTACTGGACCATGATGGTACTGTACTGTAGAATGAAGTATGTAAAATGTTCGGTCCTTTAGTTTGAGATGATGGTCCTATGACTAAAAGGATTATGTTGTACTGACAGTGTGCATATGTGCTGTATTTTTCATGAAATGTTTTCTGCTTAGTGATAACAATCATCTTCGTTGTGTTCTCTATAGTCTTTGCTATTTTTATTCATAACTCGATAATTTCATTGTTACTTTTGGTATGCTTCAGAAGGCTTCTGTTAGAGATCGGCATTCTTCTGGAGCGAGAAGAAACAGTTACAACTATGATAGAAGTGATCAAGGTGACAGAGAAGGAAACTGGAATGCTGCAAAAGCAAAAGCTGCAGGGCGTAGTCACAACCGTAGCCAAGCCGAGAAGTCGAGGATTGATCGAGTGGCAGCCAGTGAGGGTCGGGCCGACAGACCTTGGTCTAACTACAGGCATGACCATATACCTTCGTATCAGGCTCAGAATGGCCCGTCAGGGCCTAACTCGTCCCAGAGCAGCTCAGTGAACGTGGGTTATGGGATGTACCAGTTTCCGGGCCTGAACCCGAGTGGGAATGGATCCAGGGTTGTGATGGTATATCCATATGATCACAACTCCGGGTATGTATCGCCCGGGGAGCAGCTTGAGTTTGGTTCTCTTGGTCCCATGAGTAGTAGTAGTGTTGGCACAAATGATGCATTGCAATCCATTGATGGAACTCGGTTGAGGAGAGCATTTGAGGATCAAAGATTTCATGGAACCTCTGCACAACAGTCTTCTTCGCCAGATCAACCATTGTCCCCTCACTTCCAAAGGTAATTTGAATTTCTCACTCCCATTTACTGGACCCCAACTCTTGTGTGTGGTTTTTGTCAATATAAATACAGCTTGTGAGTTGTGAATGTTGTGATTATAATCTTGGAGGAGAAAACATTTGATGTGTTTTACCATCTTATTATAACAGGAGGATTTGATTATTTTGCCAGATCATTGGCCCAAAGGAAGTACCAGCTGAAAGATGAAGAAGACTTTCCACCGTTGGTGTTCCAAAATCCAGGACAAGATGGTGGGAGGATCTGTAAACAACAGAAACACTCCCTTCATCACACTCTGATGTTTGCACAACAAGCATAGCAGGTTTTGGGGTTTTGTTGGCGAAGGGGTTTCCGCTGGCTTCTTCTGTACACGACCTGTTCCAGCTCCAAGAATGGAGGATTGTTGAAACAGTGAAAGATGACATTAAATGTTTTAAAATTCTCATTTTCCATTAAATGCGACAGGGGTGGTGAAAGGAGCATCGGATCGAGGCATTTGCCAGTTACAATTTTTTAGGGTCTGACACACTGTAACTTAGTCCAAACTAGCTTGTAGAAACTATAATCAGGGCTTTCCTAGCCCTGTCGAGCATCAGTTTTTCATTCTTACCTACTGTACTCCATTTGGGGGTTGCGAGGTTCTTGATAAAAAAAAAAAAAAAAAAAGAGCACGTTCCATACTAATTTTCATGTAGTTCAATTTGATAAAAAACAGTGTAGCAAAATCATCCTCATAGTTTTAAAGAATAGTTAGAAGTTTTTGATATTTTCTGTGGTAAAAGTTCTCTCACCAACTTTTGTTGCTGATACAGAAATTAGGTTATGGTGTCATATCCAATTATCCATATAGTAGTATTTTTCTGATAGTATACATAATCGCAATTTTTTTTTTTTTTTTACTTTTATAGTTTTATCTGTGAAAAATACACATTTATTGTTTGGGTTCCTTGCAAAAAGAATACTCTGAGTTTAATGAAAATTCGGCTATTATTTTTTCTTATTCTCCGCATTTAATGAAAATCCGACTATTATTTTTTCTTATTCTTCGAAATTTTACCAAATATCTCATCTTGTAACCTGATGAATTCGAAAACATTACCGTATGGTTCCCAAAACTTGATAAATTGTCTCATTTCAAAAAAAAAAAAATCAAAATATCCTGTAACCTAAAAGTATCCAAAATTTCACGGGCAAGTTGAAAAACCCTTCATAAACCCCTTTCCTCCACCTCTAGATTCTCTCCATTTCCGGACCCCTTATCACCACCGGAAACCGGCAAACCCAGCTAACTCTCTCTCCTCCACAACCCCTTTTGATGCCTTTAAGACCACCACCACTCCGGTCCTTTCTCTCTCCTCTTCCGGTATCACTTTACCCTCCTATGTCCCTTAATTCAATTCGGCAACCCTATTTTTCAATTCCCACTTTCCGTCGCATCTTTCCTTTAAAGCTCAAATATTTAGGGTTAGGGTTTCCACAAACCCACAAATTTTCTACCAGCCCATTTCGACCCAGGTCCAGTTCTGGGCCCAAATACCCGCGCGACGTCGTTCCAAAGGCAGCCCCAGTGTCAAAAAGCTTAGCTGAGGATGAAGATGAGTTGAATAATTGGGTGAGTGGTTTAAGGACTAGTTCTTTTAGGTCTGGGGTTTTGACTGAGGACGAAGAAGATAGTGGTAGAGGGAGAGGGAAGATAAGGGGTAGTATTGGTCAAATGGGCAAGAGGGGTAGAGATAGTAATTTTGGTTCTGAGGGTATTGATGAGGATAAGGGTTTACGGAAATTCGGTAAGAAGGGTTTCCGGGATTCGGGTAATTCCGGTGCTATGAGTAATTCACCGAGGTTCGAGAGGAAATTTGGGGGTGAAGATGATAGGAAAAGAGATGGGGTGAGAGAAGGTGTGAGGGGAAATGAAAGGGATTTCGGAGCGAGGAATGGTCGGGATTCTAGTAATACTTCCAAGTTTGTGAGGAGGGTTGGTGGTGAAGACGGGGGAAGGGATATGAAGAAAAGAGTTGGGGGGAGAGATTTTGTGAAAGGGAAAGGGGGAGGTGAGAAAACTGTTGTGAAGCGAGCTGCATTTGTGTCGGAGGATGATGATGATGATGATGATGATGATGAGATTGAGACAGAGCATGAGAAGAAGAAGTCGGTTTCTGGGTTTTTGGATTTGATTGGTGGGGAAGATAGTGAAGAGGAATCTGACGAAGAGGATGATGAAATTGTGATCAAGAGTAGAAGTTCTTTATTTGCAAATGAGGGCGAGAAACCTAGTTCTGGACCTAGCTCATCTGATAGAGGTGATTCGGAGTCGTATCTTAGTGATACCAGGTTCGTCTTCCAGATATTCATTTCTTGTTGGTTGTTTATGCTATCTAATGTTTTGAATTTGTGTCATTAGCATTGGTTTCTTGTTTTATTAATCATTTTGGTGATTGGTAGATATTCTGTATAATAATGATAGAGATGAAAGTTATACTCAATGTATCTGCTATAAATTTACAAGGTCTTTCCCTGCCTTATGGTGGATGACTTGGTGACTTTTAAAGTTTGTTGATTTATGTTTTCTCAAAGCTGCATTCTTGTGTAGTCCATCTCAGTAGTAGCTGCTACTAGTTAGTTCATCTTGTGGATGAGCAATGTCCTTCAATATGGCCAGTTTAGTTTGGATTTTTATTTACTCTGGATTGTATTATGGGTATGCCTCTCCTTGTTCAGTCAATGGCTGATTTTTTACCTTAACTGCAGGTTTGATCAATGTGCTATATCACCCTTGTCTTTGAAAGCAATCAAAGATGTTGGCTACGAGAAGTTGACCATGGTGCAAGCGGCAACTCTCCCTGTTATCCTAAAAGGTCAAGAAAAAGTTTTTAAGTAAAACCAAAACTGATTTTGTAGTGTTACTAATTGGCTTGCAAAACTGAGATTGGTTGGAATATGAGCTTGTTAGACAAGGTTTATCTAAAATGCAGCTTAAGTATTAGTAGATGATATTTGAATGAATAAATCTGTTTGTTTTCTGCTCTTGCTGTCTATGTTTTTTGGATAAAATCATAAAACGGTAGGTACAGTTTTAAGGGCAAGTGGATAATAGATAAGTAGCTTACTGAATGTTATGGTGTCTGCCCATGAAGCTGTTTGTACTGCAAATGTACCTTTGAACTTTCTTTTTGTGCTGATTTAACTATTACGGGCCTATGAGGAGCTGAAATGGTAAAAGCTCTTCTGATGTCATTGGAATGTTAGGTACTTTTCCGTCCATTTCTCATCAACAAGGATGTGCTTTAATTTAGTTTCCTTCTTTTTCTTTTGGCCCCCTTTTTTTGTTGTGGGGGGTGGGGGTGGGGGGTGGGGGTTGAGTTTATACAAAGGCCATCTAGCAAAATTTATGAGAGGCTTTTTCACATATTTCCAATCTGTTTTATAGCTGTTTGGTTAGCACCTGACTGATTTCTTGCTTACTCTTCACTTTTCAGGTAAAGATGTTATGGCTAAGGCTAAAACAGGCACAGGAAAAACTGTTGCATTTTTGGTAAAACATACTTCATCTCTTATCAAATATAGTTTTGAATAATCCAATGTGAACTGTTGCAAATAAAAATGTGAAACATTCTGAGTTTCAACCTTTAAGCAAAGGCTAAAAATATAAATTCTTCGTATACCTTTTTTGGATAAAAAATTTCGGTATTTTCTGAAGATATTTTTTGTCGTACTAAGACTTGTTCTAAATTTCAGCTTCCGTCCATCGAAGTGGTGATAAACACCCCTCCTGCTAGTCGTGACCAGAAGAGACCACCAGTTCTTGTTCTTGTAATATGTCCAACGCGAGAGCTTGCTAGTCAAGCTGCTACAGAAGCTAAAACTTTGCTCAAGTATCATCCTACTATTGGTGTCCAAGTTGTTATTGGTGGTACTAGGCTTGCTGTTGAGCAGAAGCGTATGCAGGCAAATCCTTGTCAGGTCAGATACATAATCCTTTCGAGTAATTTTTTTGTGCTGAAGATGTATTGTGTATACAAAGTCAGTAGTGGACATATTTGAGATTTTGGATCTTTATGAAGCCATTTACTACTCCTGCGTCTCACTGTTTTTCACACTTCTATTACATGAATGTTCCAATATATTTTTAACCTTTCCTGTTCGAGTAAAAAACAAATCTGTTTTCTCTATCACATCAACCATTTTTCTGTCTCCATCACTCTACTTCGCTTACTTTTCTTCTCTTTCTACCCACCTTTGTAATTTTTGTGTGCTGAAGATGTATTGTGTATACAAAGCCAGTAGTGGACATATTTAAGATTTTGGATCTTTATGAAGCCATTTACTACTCCTGGGTCTCACTGTTTTTCACACTTCTATTACGTGAATGTTCCATTATATTTTTAACCTTTCCCGTTCGAGTAAAAAACAAATCTGTTTTCTCTATCACATCAACCATTTTTCTGTCTCCATCACTCTACTTCGCTTACTTTTCTTCTCTTTCTACCCACCTTTAATATTTTAATTTCCACTTATACTACCATTCTCTCACCTTTTTTATTAAATGCCTACCTCACCAATCTACCATATTATGTCAAACCCTAGTACTGTGGAGAATATCATATTATCATTGCTAAATTGCATCCTTAGGGCAGGCAGTTAACTTGATTTTGGACACAGATTCTTGTAGCTACACCTGGGCGGCTTAGGGATCATATGGAGAATACTGCAGGATTCGCCACTCGGCTTATGGGTGTGAAAGTTCTTGTACTTGATGAAGCTGATCACTTGTTGGACATGGGATTTCGCAAGGACATTGAGAAAATAATTGCAGCCACTCCCAAACAGCGGCAAACACTACTGTTTTCTGCCACCGTCCCGGATGATGTTAGTTCTTTTTCAGCATTTGGTTGCACACATGCATGTCCTGTATCAATAATGTGAAATAATTTCCGAAGCATAGGCTAATCCTTACAATAATTTGAATATTTATTTGAAGGTACGTCAAATCAGCCATATCGCTTTAAAAAGAGATCATGAATTTATCAGTACTGTTCTAGAAGGCAGCGAGGAGACACATGCAAAGGTGCGTTCACGATGCTACATTTTGCTGTCAAAAGTTTGCTTGTATTCATTTTGTAATATGAGGTACTCGTATTTGTTTTTGCCAAATTACCTAATAGGTTTGAGAAAACCCCTCATTTTCCCTGGGTATTAAGGTGTCAACATGGTACTGAATGTAGCTCTGGGCATCAAGTGAGGAAGTTGAATTTCACGAGTTTTTGTGTATTTTCTTCACTTTCTATGTCCTCTCTCAACCCAACTCCTCTACAATATCAGCACCACCATGACCCAACCCTTCTCTCTCTTCTTCACGAACACTATTATCATCATCAATAAGGAAACAAACTTCTCTTCGTTCCAACTCATCCTCTGCTCTGGTTTCCCCCTCCCCCTCCTTTGACCATCACAACCACACCTCCATCCTCTTTTCATTTCTAATACTCTCTATCCTCTTTTCATCTTGTGTCCCCTTTTTCTTTCGCCGTGGCACAAATCTCTTATGCAAGATTTTTTTCCCCTGTTCACTGAATTCAGTTAAGCCTTCATGCCATTAAAATCTGAATGAGGAAGAGTTTCATAGTGAACAGAACGACTATAATTAGGATTAGTAGTAGTTAAAGGAGGAGAAGAAAAAGATGACGATGGAGGAAAATAAATATTAGGAGAATAGATCCAAGAAAAGGGGTTAAGGAGGAGAAGTGGAGCTTTCCGATGAGGAAGAGGGACTGAACAAGTGGAATCAGAAAGGAAAGTCCTATAGAAGAGAGGAAGACGAGTGCTTGCAGAGAGAGAGAGAGGACGGGGGACTCTATGGTGGCGCTGATGATTGTGAGAAGGAGGATATAGGAGGTTGAGGGAGAAAATGAAGAAACCAAAAAGAAACAACCAAAAACCCACTTACCTTAAGAGAAGGGACCCCATCTGATGCTCGGAGCTATGTTTAATACTTTCTTGTCTCTTGTCTTATTTTTATGCCAACAATGGAGTGGGTTGTTACTTTCCATTTGAGTAATTAATTCGTGTTTGATTCTGACTCCTAAAACTTGTATGAACTTTTCAGGTTAGGCAGATGCATTTAGTTGCTCCCTTGGAGAATCAATTTTCTCTAATATACACTATTCTGAAGGAGCATATTGCGGATGATGTCAACTATAAGGTATGAATATTGATCAACTGGTATCTTTTAGTGAATTAAATTTGGACTGGAATTGATGTCAACTATAAGGTATGAATATTGATCAACTGGTATCTTTTAGTGAATTAAATTTGGACTGGAATTTTAGAGATATGCTGTTCCTTGGATGATGTTGTTGGTGAATTCATGACATGGTCTGGTCTATACAGGTTCTTGTATTCTGTACGACAGCAATGGTGACAAGATTAGTTGCGGATCTTCTTGGTGAGCTTAACATGAATGTTCGTGAGATTCATTCTAGGAAACCACAGAGTTACAGAACCAGAGTGTCTGATGAGTTTCGCAAGTCAAAGGGTATTATTCTTGTCACGTCTGATGTGTCAGCACGTGGAGTTGATTATCCAGATGTTTCGCTTGTTATACAGGTATTAGACTTCACACATCTGCTGCTTTAGTCTGAGATGTATTGACCCGTGTTTGTATTGTATTGTTAAAATCTCAATTGTTTCATGTGTAGATGGGAGTGCCGTCAGGTAGAGAACAATACATACATCGGCTAGGAAGAACAGGACGTAAAGGCAAAGAAGGGGTAGGGATACTTATGTTGGCACCATGGGAAGACATCTTCTTAAAGTCAATAAAGGATCTTCCTATTACCAAGGCAACACCGCCAACGGTTGACCCTGATATGAAGAAGAAAGTAAGATATAGCACACATTCATTACTTCCCTGTACAATTTTAATAGAGTTCGTTTGTTCTTTTGAATTTACTTTTGTTTTTCTTGTTGTGACCGGCCATAGGTGGAGCGTGGGTTATCAAATGTAGACATGAAGAACAAGGAAGCAGCATATCAGGCATGGCTTGGGTACTATAATTCAAATAAGAGTGTTGGACGAGATAAAATTAGACTTGTAGAGCTTGCGAATGAGTTTAGTCGGAGCATGGGACTCGACACTCCTCCCGCCATCTCCAAGCTTATTCTTGGCAAGATGGGCTTAAAGAATGTCCCTGGTTTACGTGTTAAATAGAGACATAATTAATTGTTCTGTCAAAATTTTGGGGTTATATAACAAGCAATTTTTCAAGCTTGTAACATTTTAGTTTTGGTTTTTAATTATAGGAAATCTTGTAAGTTTGACACTTTATTGGCAGTAGGAATTTTTATAATTATTTGTATTCTTTGTAATTTAAGCATACATCGTAAAATATCTTTGGCATGCATCGAGTTTAGTTTTTCGCTGAAAGAAGTCGTGTTTCTTTGTTACGGAGTAGTTTGTTATGACTTGCGAGAATAAAACTATCTAGCACCCCTAAAGTGAGAAGGCAGCTTTGCAGCAAGTCCAAAAGAGGCTAATGAGCCCCCTGGTTGGGCGAACGATGAAGCACCATGCTTGAATAGACTTAGATAATTTTGCTAAGTATGAGATGGGCTTTTGTTCTCCAATAGAGGCTAATGAGCCCCATGCTTGGGCGAACGATGAAGCGCCATGCTTGAATAGACTTAGATAATTTTGCTAAGTATGAGATGGGCTTTTGTTCTCCAATAGAGGCTAATGAGCCCCATGCTTGGGTGAACGATGAAGCGCCATGCTTGAATAGACTTAGATAATTTTGCTAAGTATGAGATGGACTTTTGTTCTCCAAAGGAACTAATGAGCCCCACGTTTAGGCGAACGATGAAGCCCCATGCTTGAATAGACTTAGATAATTTTGCTAAGTATGAGATGGGCTTTTGTTCTCCAAATGAACTAATGAGCCCCAGGCTCGGGCGAACGATGCAACACCAACGACTTTGGCTTTTGATAGACGCACATGGAGTGGCATATGGAGCGTGTGGCTTCTACTTGCCGCACATGATGGTGCCATGGCTTCTACTTTTCGCACATAATTGTGCCATGGCTTCTACTTGTCGCACATGATGGTATCATGGCTTCTACTTGCCGCACATGATGGTGCCATGGCTTCTACTTGCTGCACATGATGGTGTCATGGCTTCTACTTGGCGCACATGATGGTGTCAGGGCTTCTATTTGCCGCACATGATGGTGTCGTGACTTCTACTTGTCGTACATGATGGTGTCATGGCTTCTACTCGCCGCACATGATGGTGCAATGGCTTCTACTTGTCGCACATGATGGTGTCATGGCTTCTACTTGCCGCACATGATGGTGCGATGACTTCTACTTGCTGCACATGATTGTGCGATGCAGACACATAACGTAGCGTTGAAACTCGGGTTGTCATTTCATGCCCATAGCTTGATGGCCTTACGTTTGGCTGTTGGTGCAAGTCATGAGCGAACAATGATTCATATTTTGCTAAGTATGGGGATGGGATGTTGTTCTCCAAAGGAGCTAATGAGCCCCATGCTTGGGTGAACGATGATGCCCCATTCTTGAAAATGACTTAGATTATTTTGCTAAGTATGGGAATGGACTGCTGTTCTCCAAAGGAGCTAATGAGCCCCATGCTTGGGCGAACGATGATGCCCCATTCTTGAAAATGACTTAGATATTTTGCTAAGTAATGGGTTGTTGTTCTCCAAAGGAGCTAATGAGCCCCATGCTTGGGCGAACGATGATGCACCATTCTTGAAAATGACTTAGATTATTTTGCTAAGTATGGGAATGGGCTTCTGTTCTCCAAAGGGACTAATGAGCCCCATGCTTGGGCGAACGACGATGCGTAATTCTTGAAAATGACTTAGATATTTTTTTGCTAAGTATGGGAATGGGTTGTTGTTCTCCAAAGGAGCTAATGAGCCCCATGCTTGGGCGAACGATGATGCACCATTCTTGAAAATGACTTAGATTTTTTTGCTAAGTATGAGAATGGGCTGTTGTTCTCCAAAGGAGCTAATGAGCCCCATGATTGGGCGAACGATGAAGTACCATTCTTGAAAATGACTTAGATTATTTTGCTAAGTATAAGAGTGAGTTCATATGTTTGAACTTGGCTTGTATTTTCCTTTTGATGTATGCTGAGCTTGCTTGGCCAATGTTTGGCTTCTCCTTTACAACATTCTAAAAATACAAAAAATTCCTAAATAATATCCGCCGAGCTCTTTACTGCCTTGAAAAATTGAAAATTCGTTTACAATGATGGAATGTTATTTAGCCTATGGCGGGCTTACATGTATCCACCCCCACTTTCGTCATTGAAAACTATGTCTGTGAGATATAAAGCTAAGTACTTTTGAGAAAGGGAGAAATGCTTAGGAGATTGAACGTAAAACCTTCTAAGGTTGTCGGCGGTCCATGGACGAGGGAGGGGCTTGCCTTCAGGAGTTTCGAGTCCCTTCCGGCTTGGCTTTCTTAGCCAGTGGCTGGGGGTACTTGTCCCTCTCTTGAGGCTGTTAACATAGCATCTCCTGCCCACTTGTTGATCCCCAAAGATTTTTCCCACGGTGCCATCTTCCAACTCAAATTGCATGAGAAGTTGGTACACAGAGATTGCGGCTTTTATTTTGTTTAGTAGAAGCCGACCTAAGATGATGTTGTATGGTAAGGAGATATCAACGACAAGAAATTCTACTAGCAATCGCCTTCCTTTGTTCTTGGGACCCAGCCTGACGGGTAGCTTGATAGTGCCTTGGGGATGGACGGCTTGACCTCCGAACCCAATTAGTGGTTGGGAGATGGTTTTTAGATTATCTTTGGAATACTTGAGCCCTTTCTAGACACTTTAGAGTAATGATGTCTGCGGATGATCCACTATCCACTAACACTCGCCCTACCGTTGAGTTAGCGACTTTCATCTCGATGACCAGGGGATCGTCCCATGGGACTCTTGAATTGGGAAGACATCTTCTTAAAGTCAATAAAGGATCTTCCTATTACCAAGACAACACCGCCAACGGTTGACCCTGATATGAAGAAGAAAGTAAGATATAGCACACATTCATTACTTCCCTGTACAATTTTAATAGAGTTCGTTTGTTCTTTTGAATTTACTTTTGTTTTTCTTGTTGTGACCGACCATAGGTGGAGCGTGGGTTATCAAATGTAGACATGAAGAACAAGGAAGCAGCATATCAGGCATGGCTTGGGTACTATAATTCAAATAAGAGTGTTGGACGAGATAAAATTAGACTTGTAGAGCTTGCGAATGAGTTTAGTCGGAGCATGGGACTCGACACTCCTCCCGCCATCTCCAAGCTTATTCTTGGCAAGATGGGCTTAAAGAATGTCCCTGGTTTACGTGTTAAATAGAGACATAATTAATTGTTCTGTCAAAATTTTTGGGGTTATATAACAAACAATTTTTCAAGCTTGTAACATTTTAGTTTTGGTTTTTAATTATAGGAAATCTTGTAAGTTTGACACTTTATGGGTAGTAGGAATTTTTATAATTATTTGTATTCTTTGTAATTTAAGCATACATCGTAAAATATCTTTGGAATGCATCGAGTTTAGGTTTTCGCTGAAAGAAGTCGTGTTTCTTTGTTACGGAGTAGTTTGTTATGACTTGCGAGAATAAAACTATCTAGCACCCCTAAAGTGAGAAGGCAGCAAGTCCAAAAGGCTCATGGAGCTGCCTCGTCTTGTGCTGTGCCTTTGCTTTCTTTCTCGACTACACAACAGTTTGTTTTAACTATTTTACGTTGCGGTTTGGCCGATGTCAAAATAAGAAGGAAATTTGTCAATTGTTACCTAGCGTAACAGTCAATTTGGCCCTATTTGGCAACACAAATTCTTATTTATAATGGGTGTACAATAAATATTGTACTTCATACCGGAGTAAAAGTTGAATCAAAATGCTTAAAAGTTACATTTATATATGTAAAAGTTATCTATTTTTTAATGATAACTTTTTCATTTGAATAAAAATTATTTATTCAAAATCACTAATAATGTATAAATTAATCATTTAATCCTTTAAAATGTTTATCTATCAACTTTTTAATTTTATAATATAAAAGTTACAGAAAAATAGGTTAAAGTTACAAAAAACTGCATAAAAGTTATCTTGGTGTACACCTTGTGCGCGCAAGACCTTTTGATTTGGCAAAACACTTAGTAGATGAGTAGAAGGGAATAGTGGGTAGCGGTAACAGGTAATTGATATTAGTGTCCGGTGAAATTATCGGTTGATATTGTAAAATAAAATAAACAGTTTTTTCATGAAATGTCTTCGAGGTTTCACTGAACGTACCAAATAGGCAAATACCCCATGTTTTCAAAAAAAAAAAAAAAAACTTAAAATTATTATGATTATTTAATTTATTTTAGTTAAGTTCAATATGTTAAGTTTGGTTCAATTCAGTTCCAATAAGTTCAGTGTAATTCAAGTTCAGTGTAATTCAGGAACAACTAGCAATTTGGCTCGTGCAATGCCCAAGAGCATTTTATAAAGTGTTAGAAAAACTTACATTGCTCGACATACGACAACTTTTAGGTGTTAGGAATTTAAATTTTTTTTGTAAATTAGTAATTTTTTGTTTATTGTAAGATAATATATAAATAAATCATGGTTGCTAAACGCAACCCTTTTTACTTGACTTTTTAACTTTCATATTTTTCATTCTAAAAAAAACCCAACCCTCACTTTTACTATTTATCTCTACCTTTTTTGATATTATTTTGGTTCAAATACAATTGATTTTTTTTATTAGGGGCACGTGTATATAATCAAATTAGAATACATATTTTGATTACAATGTACGATATTTTTGACTTGGAAGACTTTGGAATTGAGGTAACTTTCGTTTTTTCCTATTTTGGGCCTTTTCATGCAATTGATATGAAATAAATATTTCTATTTTGTACGAAATGAACAGAATATAATTAACGATTCTTACAGATTTAGCAAAATATAAGTAACTCTTTCATATAGATTGAACATAACTGAACTAAGTATTTTGTACAAGTTGAACAAAATGATGATACTAGTTCTTACAATTGTTTATAATGAAAGAGTTGTCGACTGATCATGTAATGGTTGTTTGTTATACATTAGTAGCGATGATAGAACTTATTCCTGTTATGTTCAATTTTGAACGGATTTATGTTTTGTTCAATTTATACGGAATACTTAGTCCTGTTATGTTGAATCTGTACGTAATGGTTAATTATATTTTGTTCAATCTTTACGAAATAGTTAAGTATATTTTGTTCAATCTGTACAAAATAGAAATGTTAATTTCATACAAGTTTATGAATAGACTCGAAAAAACAGGAAAAAACGGAAATTACCTCAATTCCAAATAAAAATATTGTCCATTGCAATTTAAATATTTATTCTAATTTGATTAGATGCACATGAAACTGGAGAGAAAAAAAAAACAAATTTATTAGGTTGCGTATAGTACTTCAAAAAAAAAAAACAAAGTGAGGGTGGAGAATGAAAAAAATGAAGGTAAAAAGGTTGTACCAAGTAAAATCAGATTCCGTATAGTACTTCAATTCCCTGAACAAAAGTTAATTCCTAATTCTTAATCCCACATAGACAATAACTTTCAGAATGGGCTATTAGACTCGTTAGGTTCCCTTAAATCATATTTGAATCTTGCCTCCAAATATTGATATTATTTCTTTTTCCGATTTTCCCAAACTGGGTACGATATTTTCTCTTTTGTAGGTCTTGCAATTCTTATACAAATGAGCCCTTAAGTTTTGAATGTGTAGATTGAGCTTCTTGAGGGCAGCTCTCACATACATTTTTTATCCTAAAAATCAACAATGTGATAAACAGAATTTCCGTACGATTATTACGAATACCAACGATAAACCCTCTTTTATTTTGATTAATAGTTTAGTAACCGTGCACACGATGATTAGGGATGGCAACGGGTAGGATCCGGACCGGATCCCCTAGGATCCAGATCCATATCCGTTTTTTAGGCAAGGATCCAAATCCTACCCGGATCCGATGGGTAATGAAATTGAGGATCCAGATCCAGATCCTACGGATCTGGGTCCAAAACGGATCCTAACTTATTTTTTCATCAAACGACCTTAATTTTCATTTTAACCTTAAAACATAGTTTAATAAAACTTCAATAACAACGCTATTTGTCCATACAAGCATTCACTAAAATCAAATTTAACAAATCCAACATAAATAATTTTAAAAGTTCAACAAACTTCAATAATGCTACAATTCTTAAGTCAGAGAGTAACGACTTTGAGGAAAAAAAGAAACAAAGATTTAGGATTTTCATTTTACTCTTTATTTTTATATTTTAATTATTTATTTTTGAAAAAAGACGGGTAAACGGATCCGGGTCCGGGTAATGACTTAGGACCCGATCCAGATCCATTTTTAAAACCAAGGATCCAGATCCTACCCGGATCCGTCGGGTCCAAAAATTGAGGATCCAGATCCGCTGAAAACGGATCTGGATCCATGGATCCGGCCGGGTCGGATCCATGGATCCAGAGGAGATGTTGATGACTTATTTTGATGAGATGTTTAGTTTTCTGATACTTTTTGTAGTTAAGAATTTAAAAAACCTTTAACTTATTGAAGTAAGTACTAATGTTTATTGTTTTATTCGTATGTTTTTGTTATGTGTGTCTTTAGAGTTGTTTGATTTTTTTTTTAAAATATATATGGGTGTCTTTAGAGCTTCTCTGTTTTTTATTCATAAAAAATGGAGAAAAAATGTCGATTGATGAGGTGATGACACATGTCATATTGTCACATATGGTTACAGTTTTTAAATACTATGTATAGAGGATAGACTAGGTATAGATAAGTCGAGTTCAATTGAGTGCCGTATGACCGTACCTAACCTCCCGAGAATACTAGAGCTGTCAAAAACTGTCCCGACCAGAAAACCCCACCTGTACCCGACCCGAACCAATTTTAACCCGATGATGTATGACTCGAACCCGAACCCGACACCGGACCGAAAGATGATCGATAACCGTACTGACCCTACCGAACAATGACCCAAACCCGATTCGATACCCGACCAGACAATGACCTTAACCCGAATTTTTCCACATAACATGTTAGTGACTCGACCTCTGGAGTAAATATTTTACGCTTGGATATTTTGAGATGAATAAATCAGTTATTGACTCGATCTTAACCCGTGAACCCGACTTGAATTTTAATTGACTCGAAAATTATCCGACCTGAACTTGACCAAAACCCGAGATTAACTGCTACAAACCCGATTCAAACCCGACATTATAAAACCCAAACCTGGAATTGAACTCGACCGGAACATGACTCAACCCGAAATGGAAAAAAAACCCGACTTTACCAGACCGAAAACCAGTCTGATTTAACCCGAGTGATAAATTGACCCAACCTGACTATGGCCCGAAACCCAAGATAACCCGAACCGGACTCAATGAACTATTTTGACAGCTCTACCCGGTATTGGTAGGAGGCAATATACGCAATTTTGATGGTGCAGGCGTGTGCACACAGCTCTAGGTGCACCAGGATCAAAACGACCAACATTAAACACAATACGCGCGTTTTCATTAAATTCCCAGAAAAAAGAACAATGCCCTTGAACAAAAGAACAATAAAAGAACAATTCCCCCGAACAAAAGAACGTTAAAGGCTCTGTTCTTTTCAGCTATGTTTATCGCATTTTTATTTGATGAGCTGTTATTTTTGCTATATATATTCTTCTGGGATATATGTTTTGAATTCAAACTATGAAGAGGAGAGAGAAAGTGTAAACTACGTTTTCTTAAATGGGTTTTAGAGAGAAAAAGTAATGAAAATCCCAAAAATTCGTTGATTTTTCTGCTTCAACATCAAATTAATTGATTCTTCTTCTTCAAATCTGAATTCTGCAGCTGATAATCAGATTTTAGGAGGATATTTTTGAATTTTGTTATAATAAATGGTATGTTTTGATGATTTTGATTTTGTAATAATTGTGTTTTTGATGATTTTGATTTTGTTATAA
Organism: Spinacia oleracea; assembly: GCF_020520425.1. NCBI lineage: Eukaryota > Viridiplantae > Streptophyta > Magnoliopsida > Caryophyllales > Amaranthaceae > Spinacia > Spinacia oleracea. The sequence goes on from NC_079488.1 coordinate 105,160,252, forward strand.
TCGTGTTTTGATGAATTTGATGATTTTAATGAATCAAAATATGTAATAACACGCTGATTTCGTTGAAATCGTTGATTTTGAAGATTTTGATTATGTAATTACGAATTGTTTTTCCCGAAAAGAACAGTTTTACGTATTAAAAAAACATATGCTCGTATTAAAAGAACAGTTTCATTATGCTCGCGTATTAAAAGAACAGTTTCATTATAGTAGAAAAATAGACCATTTGCGTTTCATAGTTTGTTCTTTTATTTTATTGTGTTCTTCTTTTTTATTATTTTCAATTTCATTTGCGTTTCATAACTTGTTCTTTTTATTTTATTGTGTTATTTTTCTTGTTACTTTTTATTTATCCTTTGTTTTTTTGATTGCGTTCTTTTTCTTGTTTTTATACATGTTAACCTATTATTATTTTTCAGATATTATGAATAATGCGCTTGATAATTCATAACAGAATGATGAAAATGATGATTCCGAATCATATGTTATTGTGGGACAAAGTACTTGACTTGTTCTTTTAGTCTCTATATTTGTTCTTTTAGTCTTTTCATTTGTTCTTTATATAATACTCTGTTAAAATAACAAAATAAAAACACGTGCACGGCTCTCATTATGCACTCTTTACCAATTTTTCCTTTCTCCTTCTCTGTTCTTCAATTCTTTGATTCTACTTCCTATTTGTTCATTTTCTATTTTTTAACAACTATATATATAATAATTGTACTTATGAGTCATAACCATTAGTCATTTTAGATAGAGAAAGAGGAGAGGATTTATATTATCTCAACATAAGAGAGATGTAACATTTCCTCCTTATCCTCTCTCTAAAAATCCTTTTGAATGTTTCTCGTTTGTTGAAAATGAGTGAATTAAGAAAAACACTAAAGGAACAATAACCCCTAACCAAAGGAGAGGGTTAGGGGTTATTGTTCGACCTAAAAATTCAGTGGGAAAAAAGATGAGAGAACCTCCTCCCCCTCCCCTCCCCCCTCCCCCTCCCCTCCCTCATCCCCTTCCTCCCTTTGATTCTGTGTAGGTACACCATCAACTCCAGTCATCTACGGCAACTTCGTCTACCTCAGTTGGCTCTTCTCACCTTGGCTCCTTCAAAGAAGCTCTGCAAACGCCCAGCCCCAATAATCAAGAACCTCTCCACCACCCCATTTCTTTCCCCAACCTTCCTTATGCCTCATCCCCTCCACCAAATTTCAACCCATCTTCCCAGATTTTCATCCCCCTTGAAAAAGCTACATGTTCCTCTATATGCCAGTCTTGGAAACTTGCGCTCATTGGTAAGGTTGTGGGAAAAACCTTCTCTTTCCCATTCCTTAAAGATCAACTCCAAAAAATCTTCTCAAAATATGGTTCATGGGAACTGTTTATACTGGGTAAGGGTTTCTTCCTTATGAGATTCTCGAAAGAGGAATATTTGAAGGATATTCTAGCAAAAGGTTCATGGGCAATTCTAGGTTTCCCTCTGTTCTTGAAGCTATGGGAACCAGGTTTTAAACCTTCCGAAGCGGAGATTGACACGGCTACCATATGGGTTACTCTCCCGGAGCTTCCCATTGAATTATACGACAAATCCATACTGCAACAAGTGGGAAATTCGTTGGGAAGATTGATAAAAATTGATGTCAGAACTGTGGAAAAGGACAGAGTTAAATTTGCCAGACTGCTCATTCAAGTCAATACAGAAACACCTCTTCCAAACATAATCTGGCTTGGCTCGATAAAACAACAAATTATTGCTCAGGATGCTTCGAAGTTCTGTAAGGGATGCAAGAATTATGGTCATTCAACAGAGGATTGCTCAAAAATGAAAAAAAATGAAAAAAAGAAATCAGTCAGTAAGGTGAGAGATAACGGATCCGCAGGTGACCTCGAGGAGGGAGAGTGGATTCCGGTGACCGGAAAAAGGTCAAAAGGTGCCTCAAAAAACGGGCCTAAAACCAGACCCGAAAAAGAATGGGTGGAAAAACGGCCCATACCCGGAGTTTATGAGCGGGAATTTGATTCAATTGAAAACCCTAGAAATGAAATCCCATTGACCCAGATTATACCACGTGGCACTGACCCTAACCATCATCCATCTTGCCAAGTGTCAGCTGATCCCCTTTCCCCATCTGATTTAGGGCAAACTCCATCGCCCCTGTTTCTAATTTCCATTCAGAAAAATAGACAACCCTCAAGCCCCATAGTCCTTCAAAATTCTTTCGACCTTCTCCTCTCACCGGAAACCACCAACCATGGTGTCGAACGACGAAACCTACAACCCGGAACCACCCTCCGACTTCTATCTCCAATCGCAAACCCCAAGCCCCTCTCGTTCTTCATCCCCTCATCCCATTCCCAGCCCCAGCCCATCTCCCCCGTGGACACCACCATCTCCCCAAACTCTGGTCTTCACCAGGGCAACTCGGGTGACCGAGCTCGACCTTCCAACAGTGGGTATATCAGACCTAAATTCAAACAAAATTCAATTCATGCTCGATTCACCAAATCCCGAAGAGTTTGTGATTGTGCCAGCCAAGGTGATTCGGGAGATGATTATGAATCCGACAGTGGTGCCGGAATATTGCAGGGATTTGAAGATGCTCTCCAACCAGGGAGATCTACATCCTGCCCACCTGCCAGACATTTCGGACATGGCTTTTCTCCCGGAGCCGATTCGAACACTCTTTTTCTGGAATCTGGTCAAACTAGCAGAGGAAAATTCTCTAGATGTTATTCCAGAGGACTTCGCCACTGTTTTGGATCCCCCACCGGTGCTCCCTCGCCGGTTACAGGTGATCCTAATGGAGTATTCTGCAATTCTGATAAAAACTATCAGTTGGTCGAACACATTGAAGCTATTTCAAGCTCGCAGAAGGGAGCGCCAAGTAATCATCCGAGTCAAGTAGGAACAAGAAGGAGCTCCCGAACTCGGAAGGCAAATAGAAATGTGCCTGGAGCCGAGGCACTATTTTCTGTACGACCCGATCAAAAAATTGGAAAGAGATTATCTGCGGCTAGAGGGGGAAGGTCTCGAGCCCTTTCCGTACCCCCCAACACCTCCTAATATGTCTGTTCTATACTGGAATGCGAGAGGTATTGCCCGTATCTCCTTCAAAAGAAATATTAGTCTTCTGATTCAGCAGCACCAACCTCATATGCTAGTTATTTCCGAGCTAAGGGTGAGTCGAGCAAATACTGAAGCTATTGTCAGCAAGTTGTCGTACGATGAATGGATGATGGTTGACCCGGTCGGTCTCTCTGGTGGGATAGTAGTTATTTGGCGTTCAAAATTTCTAAGTTTTGAACCCATTCGGACTACTACTCAGGGAATTCATGGGATAATTCAGGTACGTTCTTCTCTCAAATTATTTTTTATTTCTCATGTGTATGCTAGTACTAAATTTCGTATTAGGAAAGCCCTATGGTCTGAGTTTCAAAGTTTAGCTGCTATTATGGATTTACCTTGGGTGGCTTTGGGTGACTTTAATGAAGTTTGTTTCCCTCACGAAAAATTTGGGGGGCGCCCGGTAAAAATGAATCGTGCAAATGCTTTCTTGTCATGTATGTTTGATTGCGGCCTGATTGATTTGGGTTTTTCGGGTCAAAAGTTTACCTGGACAAATAAAATAAAAGTTGGTCCTATTCTGGAAAGGTTAGATAGAGCTTGGTCTTCTGTTGAATGGATGGAAATGTTTCCTTCGGCGCATCTTAAAGTTCTCCCCCGTTTAACTTCTGATCATTGCCCCATTTTGTTAAACTTTTGTAATCCTGATAATGCCTAAAAGAAAAAGCCTTTCCGATTCGAACCTATGTGGTGCCTAGATTTAAATTTTGAGAACTTATTGACTAATGAATGGGCTAGCTCGGAAAAGTTGTTTGTTGATAAATTAAATGATCTTTCTGTTGTTTTGCAAAATTGGAATAAAAACACTTTTGGGAATGTTTTTAAAAAGAAAGCTAGGATCCTTTCTAGGATTGAGGGCATTCAAAAATCCCAAGGTGCAAATGGCTTTTCAACGTTTTTATTTGATCTTGAGTCTTCCCTCCAGGAAGAACTCCTCTCGATTCTTCATCAGGAGGAGCTTCTCTGGATGATGAAAGCTAGGGATAGTTGGTTGTTAGAAGGGGATAGGAATACCACCTACTTTCACAAATCTGTTGTTGTGAGAAGGAAAAAAAATAGAATTATCTCTTTGACTTCAGATGTTGGGGAGGAGATTTCTGATCCCAATCTGTTGTCTGACCATATTAGAGGATATTTTAAGAACCTTTTCACCACTTCTTTTTCCTATTCTTCGATTAATTGGTTGTCTTTCCCCCTAGATAAACTCCCCATGGGTCTGCCTGTCTCTATTTGTGGGGTCCCTTTGGAATGTGAAATTTGGAAAGCTCTCTCGATGTTGGGTTCTTTCAAAGCCCCGGGCCCTGATGGGTATCACCCTTTCTTTTACAAGAAATTTTGGGATACCATCAAGGGAGATTTGACCCAATTTATCCAATCTGTTTTCCTATCTAATTGTATCCCCCATGTTATCAATGAGACGGTTATTGCTCTTATTCCTAAAAAAGAATACCCCTCCTCCATCACCCAATTTCGGCCGATAAGCCTATGCAACACGGTTTATTAAATCATTACTAAATTGATTGCAAATAGAATGAGAAGCTCCCTTCCAAAGAGAATCTCGCCAAACCAAAATAGCTTTCTTCCGGGAAGGGGTACAGAGACCAATGTTATTATTGCAAATGAAATCCTTCATGCTATGCGGTCTAGGAAGGGAAATAGGGGATGGTTTGTGCTCAAATTGGATCTAGAAAAGGCATATGATAAGTTAGAGTGGAGCTTCATTAGGAGTTCTTTATTGAGGTATGGTCTAGATGTGCCTTCTGTCAATCTTATTATGAGTTGCATATCCTCGGTTTCCTCCTCTGTTTTGATTAATGGTGTCCCTTCTGACCCCTTTTCTCCCACTAGAGATATTCGTCAAGGTGACCCCCTTTCCCCTTACATTTTCATTATTTGTATGGAGGTCCTTTCTTTGATGATTCATGAGGCGGTCGAAAAGCTTTGTTGGTCCCCCTTTACCATGGGAAGGAAAAGTGTCCCCATTTCCCATCTTTTGTTTGCGGATGATATTTTGTTGTTTGGGGAAACTTCGAGGGGGAACATGGCGACTCTCAAATATATCCTAGACTCCTTTTGTGAAATATCTGGCCAATCAATTAGTATAGCCAAGAGTAGAGTCCTTTTTTCAAAGAATACTACTCCTGGTGATAGGATTAGTTTTGTGATGCTTTGGGGATCCAAGAGGCAAATGATATCAATCCATACCTAGGTTTTCCCATTTCAGGCACTAGACCTACAAAAGCTTTTGTCCAGCTCATCATGCATAAAATTACTGGAAAACTTGATTCATGGAAGGCAAAATTTCTCTCAAGAGCCGGTAGATTGTGTTTAATCTCCACCACACTCAACACTATTCCAAACTACTATATGCAATGCCTCCTATTACCTGAGTCCATTCTCAAGTCTGTGAATAGCAGTTTAGCTAAGTTTTTGTGAGGCAAAGATCAGAGTAAGAAGGGTGTGCACCTGCTTAGCTGGGAAAATATTGCAAAGCCTAAAGAGGATGGGGGTCTGGGAATTAGATGTGTTAGGTCTCTAAATAGAGCTTACATTCTTAAGCTTTGGTGGAGAATGCTTCATCAAGAGGAAAATCTTGATGTTCGCGTTTTAAAAGATAAATATACTAAGTCTAACAGTATGCTTAAGGCCTTTGCCTACGGGTCTCATCTGTGGAAAGCTATGGGAAAGATGTGGGAAACGTTTAAGTCAAGTGTATCGTGGGGTATAGGAAAGGGGGATTGTGTCAAGCTGTGGGAGGATAGGTGGGTTGGGGGAGTTTCTCTCCGTAGTCTCATTCATGGCCCGTTACTAGAGGAGGAAGGTCAATTCAATGTAAGTCAGTGTATTCAAAATGGGAAGTGGGATTTTCATTCTCTTTCTTTCTCTTTTCCTCAAAATGTGTTGCAGGTTTGTAGCTCTGTTCCCCTCCCCAACCAACTAGCTACTCGAGATGATTTTGTGTTTTCAGAGTTTACTTCAAATGAAAAATTCTGTTTTAAAAAAGCAATGGCTGCTGTAAAGAATGTTGCACATTCCACTGTTTGCTCTTTGAAATTGATTTGGAAAACGGACACTCTTCCCAAAATTAGATTTTTTATTTGGCTTGCTTTTCATGATAGACTTCCTCACATGTGTACATTGTTTGTGAGGCATCTTTGCCCATCTAATATTTGTGCTTGGTGTAATGTCGCCCCCGAGGACACTATCCATGTTCTTAGGGATTGCTACCAAGCGAAAGAAATATGGCACCACTTTGGGGTTGATGACTCCTTTTTTGTCCCCCATCTTCAGCTTTGGCTACACTTAAACCTGACTTTTAGCCCTCCCCAACACATTGCCCTCCCTTGGAGAACTCTCTTTCCTTCGATCATTTGGTCAATATGGAAGAGAAGAAACTCCTTGGTCTTTACCCAAACACAAAACTCTACGGTAAGGTGCACTTCGGAAGCCCAAGCTCTCGCCTGGGAATACCACACTTCCAAGCCTTGTAGCCTGACCTCATTCTCTCCCACCTCTACCAACCTACCTTCTTGGAAACCACCACCACCTGGTTGGCTCAAAGCTAACTGTGACACCTCATTCATAAATGTAGAATCTGATGCTAGTATTGCGGGGCTTGTTAGAGATGAGAAGGGGGAGTGGATTCTGGGTTTTCAGCAGAAATGTTGTACCCAATCAGCTCTTATGGGGGAATTGCGTGCCATTCTAGTTACTTTGCAGGTTATCAAGGAGCAAGGATGGTCTAGGGTCACTGTTAACTCGGACTCTCAAAAGGCAGTCAACAAAATTGGGCTAGGGGAGACCATAAGGGATGCTAACTTCATTATTGTGCAACAATGCAGGGATCTCCTTATGGAGATGCAGGATATCAAGTTGGAATTTGAAGCCAGGGGAACCAATCAAGTTGCTGATAGAATGGCAAGGATGTGTAGAACTGATATTATTGCTAATCATAATATATGTATTATTGAACAAGCACCAGAGTTTGTTCTGGATCTTTTGATGGAGGATAAGCCTCCATGAACTCTTATGACGCTTTTGTATCTTTGAACTTTTAATGTAATGTTCCAAGCTTGCATCAAAAAAAAAAAAAAACACTAGTTCAATTTGGTTAGTTTTCGAAGCAAGAGGATCTCTGAAGAGCGTGATATTTTCCGAGGATTGAGATCAGTTTTTGAAGATTTATTAAAAGAAATCGATGCCTTTGATAAATGTTGATCAAGTGATTAAGTTATGTTCCCTTGTTCTTTCCTCTAATGTTCTTTTCAAATGTTTATCAAAAAAAAAAAAATGTTCTTTTCAAATTGTTATGTTCTTTTTACAACTTTACTTTTGCTGTCTCATCAACATAGTTTGTTCTTTTATATCAACGTACATAGATTGTTAAAAAAGAACATATAATGGTTTGAAAAGAACAAATAACACTTAAAAAAGAACATAGTCTAATTCATGGTAAAAGAACAAAAATACTTTTTTTAAAAATATAGATTTAGTTTTAAGTGCATCAAAAAATCTTCGTCTCGTCTTTATAATTAGAACATTAAATCCTTTGAATAGAACAAATAACACTTAATAAAAGAACATAGATCCGATGCATGGGATAAGAAGAGAAATACATTTAAATAAAAATATATAGTTTTAAGAGCATCAAAATATCGTCGTTTTCGTCTTTTTAATTAGAACACTAAGTGGTTTAAAAAGAACAAATACAACTAATAAAAGAACATAGATTTGTTGTTCTTTTTGTCCCTTTCATTCTGTTCTTTTGTTTGATAAGGAAAAAGAAAATGTTGTTCTTTTTCATGTGTTTTGTTCTTTTTTCTTTTTTTTTGTCGTCGTTTTTTTTTTAAATTTTGAGTTTTTTAAATTTTCTTTTGATTTTGTTCTTTGTGTTTTATAAAAAAGTTGTTGTTCTCTTTTTTTAATTATTTTGTGTTCTTTTTAACTTTTTTACTGTTTTTAATATTTAATAATATTATCGATAATATATATTTTTTTCTGTTGCATTTTTCACATAATGTTCTTTTTGAAAAATAGTTGTTCTTTTTATAGTTTATCAGGAGAGAATATGTTATTTTCATTTTTGTACATTTTCTTTAGTTTTTTAACATTAGTGTTCTTTTCAGGTTTTGGTTAATGTTCTTTTCGTTTACTCTATTATGTTCTTTCTGTTTAGTTTCTTATGTTCTTTTGCGTTTTTTTTTTGTTTTTTGCGTTTTCTTTTAATGTTTTTGCATTTTGATGCAGGTGCACGTAGATCTACGTGCAAGCCCCTGCACCATCCGCGCGTTGCAAACAGGCATATAGCATGGTAGCCGTTAAGGCGTTAGGCCCTGAAATAGTCACTATTTATCCACATTATGTTGCTAGAAATTGAATTTCCCGGGTTCTCACAACTGCTGTCTCCCTCTATCTATCTCCTAAATTCTCTTCCTCATAGATTCCATGAGAATGTCGATTCAGCTTTTTCTCGCACGATTTTTGCGATCAGGTATGAAACTCTCAATCGGTGTACCATTTCCATTTCGAAGTTACTTTTTATATTATGAATTTCAATTTAGGTTTTACTGCAGTTTGTTAATTCTATTGATTGATTGATCATGGATGAAGTTATTTTCAATTTAGAGCCTAAATTTATTGATTGATTGGATAATTCGTTTGGTTCGTCACGATGATTTTTAGTACTGTTTTCTAGGGTAGGAGAATCTGTAGCTGACAAATTTTAATCTGAAATCCGAAAAAAAAGAGAAGATTGACGCAATAATTTGATATTTTGATGCAAACACATTTTTTTTTCATCACAAATTATCATCAGATTAGAAAAACACAGGAAAATCAAGCTGATGACCATTATATATTTATATGCATCATTCCTTATGATTGATGTCAAAATTTAGTGCCCAGTATAACAGTATTGATATTTACTTCATGACTTTGAAGAACATTCCATGTAAATTTCGCCTTCTTTTTGCAACTGGGGGCATGTATGATATCATGTAGTGAAATAACCGATATTAGGACATGTCGATAGCAATTTCCCTTGGTTCAGAGGCTGACTTGGTGGCCTGGCCTGGCTGCTGGGCGTTTCTTCTGTGATCTTTATGAACATAGTGGTACTAAATTGCCGAGCTGATCCTCTTCCACTTTGTTAGGTATTCTAAGAATAACATGACTTCTGTTGTGTCATACAAGGAGTATGATGCCCACGTTTCTCTTGGGATGGAAGTTACAATGATGGAATGACCTTGTCTCCTTCGATGTATGAGCTACAATTTTGGAATAAATAGGGTTGAGGATAAATAGATAAATAATATGAAATTTATAGGAATCTATAAACATCATCTTAATATCCTAGGATTCCATTACTTCTTCCTATTGAAGTAAAATTAAAATAGCTACTTGCCAAACAAGTGGAAGTTTATTGTTGAGTTCAGATTAATACCTCAAAGGCATCTTCATCACTTGTGTCATCGCCGATGTATATTGGGAGAACATCATTGGAGCCAGCCAACCCGAGGCTATCAAGTAAATATTCTAGAGCATGACCCTTATCCCAGTCAATAGGGGGGCGTATTTCCAAGACCTGATTTATAAAGAGATAGCTTTATAACATTAAACCCAAGTAATAATTTCTCTCCTCTTCTCCAACGTAAGGAGTTATACTGTCTCTACTGTACCTTTTTACCTCTTGTAAGCCGAAACTGTGGATGTTCTTCAAGTACAGACTTTACTTGCTCCTCTAATGTGCCCAAGTCCTGCATTTTAATAATAGCTTCTGTTAGAACTTAGAAGTGCTCTTGTCATTTACTCTTACACTGTCAAGCTTCAATTGCAGCTAACTAACTTCATTTCTATTAGGAACTGATCTAAATTGTAGGAATACACAGTTTTTGGATTTTCTCAAAGGCATATTCTTAGTACGATTGCAGTGATGTCAGAGCTACATCTTTTAGGATCACATATATTCCTTTGGGACTAAGGTTTTTAACAGTATTGACCGGCGAATTTGGACAATAACCAGAGTCATGATATCTGCTAGGAAGTACCTCATCTGGTACATTTCTGAAGTGGACAGACAAACAGAACTTGTTGTCTTCAAGTTTTACGCCTTCAATTGCTTCAGTTTTCTCTTCTAGTGACTTTTGAATCTACAAGGAAAAGAATTTCATGTTTAGGAAGTTCATGAATCTTTTACCATGTACCATTTGAATGAGTCAATACTATGGTTATATACGTGAAGCTATTTGATTCCTTAAGTAGAAGCATTGTCTGTGGAATGGATTCGACAAGAATATTTAGATGACATGTTTGAACAGTGCTGTCAACTAGATAATAATTCCATAGATGTCAACAAGCAGTACTAACTCTGGATTAACGCAAATCTCTGATTTTTTTTTGAGATTATTTCGAGGACTCCTGATACTGATAACTTGAGATGGATGCTGACTGCTTACCTGATTAATTTCAGGCAAGTACTTATTTGCTGGTTGATAGATGACAAGCTTGTTTCCCTACAAGAGAGAAATCATTTCATTGGAAGATTTAATCAGGTTTTGCTTCAATTGTCTTGATGTGAAAACACTCTGTATGATGCACATATATGTTGTCTCTTCGTATTGTTTCTTTGATGCTTGAGGCAATGTGAGCTATAGCCCCTATAGGTAATCCTAAAATTTATTTACATGTTTACAAGTTAGAGGCTAGAACAGAGAAAAGATAAACCTTTCGGTCAACTGCTTTTGCATGATATTTCCAATCTCTAATCCTTAATGGCTGTAGTGGTGCCATTATATCCATCCCGTGACTCCCAGCATAGTAAATATTGTCCAATTGGACAAAATCATAGACCTAGAAAAAGAACACAACAGTTAGAGTTCATCACTTCTATAAACTGATATGTATATAATATGGATTGTAATACCTTTTCTCTGCTCCTTCCACTGATTATTGAAGTTGGAAAACAACAGCCAACTTCGTGCACCACAGCGCGCATCTGCAATTGTTTATATTCTGTTGCAATTAGTGATTAGCACGTGCTTTGACTGTTTTGGGGCAAGTCTGTCTGAATTTGGTATTCCTTAAACCATGCATCACCGTGAATAGGCTTCCTTAAAACATAATACTTGCTAATTCTGCTTTATTTATTTCTTGATATTTAATAAGCTTATGTTCACGTTAATGTTTAATTGGCGTACCACACAACTTTATCCTTGACTAAGTTGTTTACCTTCTCAGTCATAAAGGCAACTTCAGGGTCATTAACTATTGGTGAAAGGGTTCCATCATAATCCAAGAACACAACTATCTTTTTGCTCTCTGCTCCATGCATCATCTTCTTGAATGCGACCAAAGCAGAAGGGTGCTTCTCCTGTTTACCATAGAAAATAACCATGGATTAGGAATTCAAACATGCTTCTACTGTTATGGTGTTTTCTGTGAAATTCAGTCCACCATAGGCCCCTTACGTATGCTTTCTTTCCAAAATTCATTTTATATGAACATGTGTCGTAGGCACTAATAAATAAGACAAAGTATATGAATCTTACTAGCCATGAGTCATATGAATGCCAGTTTGTGTTCTTGTCTTCATCAAAAGTTGAGCTTGACTTCAAGTTGCTAAGTTTGGCTATCAACCTAGGAACTCCCATGCTGACTCTGATGTTCTAAATTTACCTGCGAGAATTGTTGTTGCAATTAGTTCACCGTAGTTTATGCTAAAAGGATCATTCATTTGTACTTCTTCAAAAAAAAAGTTCACCATAATTATGTTATACTTTTGCCTTGTTTACATTATTTGTTTTATTTACTTACAAAGATAAAAATTTGGCTCTGACTTCAAGGATACAATGCAGCTATAATTGTGGAACAAAGAGGTGAGCTAATGACGAAGCAAGATTACATTCTATGTTTCTCCAAATATAGATAGATGCAGAGTCGCAGACTACCCTGGGTAAGGCTGAAATCTTGTGATCTTCTTCTGCAACTTTTAGCTGTAATTTTCCCTGTTCTTGATTTCCTTTTTTGCTCTTAGAACTTGAATATTTAATTCCTAAATTTGTCTAATGAACCATAAAGCTTCAATTTGGCAACTAAAGAAGCTAATATTTCTGAAGTAGATATATTGACAGCTGAGCGTCATTGGCGCAGACAAAAAGGGGTCACAAACCTTTTTGTGGGGACAGTTGAAATTTCTGTTTCAGGTAGCCACTTCACCCACTTGACCCCCTTCCTTTTTCTTTCCTCATTCACAAGAGGCAAGCGTAGTTTTACACAATGACAATTGAAAAATTGTCCACTCAGTCACTTGAACGAGAGTGAGATGTTGGATTTAAAACGGAAAGCAAAAAGGTAAAAGAAAGTATTAATTATTGGATCAGACCATCCTCAAGTTTCATCCTTCTATAGATGTAACTTCAAGGTTGAATCTAATGGTTTTGGACCTGGAGTGCTTAAAACTAAATGTGCTACTGGTCATGAAGTTGCCTCCTGGAACCTTTGGGCCACATTAGAACTCTTTGCTTCCCTTTCAGACAGGCAATTATGTTGGATTCTTTCAGAACCTTTCACTGTTTGAAATAATGACCACTTATGTATAAGCAAAGTAAGAAATAGAACTGTTACAAAAAACTGATAGTGACACTGGTATTCAGTTATCTCAATCGTATTCGTAGGACTTCCCATTCCTTTCAGTGGGCAGTGATAAACCACATACTTCTTATAAGAGTTTGAATGACAATCCTTAACGATTTTAACTATTTGGAAACTCTAGCTGTCAAATGATGATGTAGACATGCTATTTTTGTCATAGGTCTATAAAATTTAGCAACATGTGGTTTGCGGACATTTGCTTGTAAAAGATACTATTTTTTATGGGTGTGAAAATCTATAAGAGTTATTGATATCCGAGTAAGTGAACCTAGTACAGAGTACAGATGCACAGCATGGTCAAGAATCACGATTTAAGGCAATAAAGTCTTATACGGGAATCTCAAGCACCCACTTCTAAAATTGTAAATCTGATAACCCAAGTTTAACAAAGTTTACATTGCCACACCCAACTTTCTGAAACTTTGATGTTAGTAATTTTGAAATATAGTGCAGTATATTTCTAGTGCACATTTAGGAGTTGACAATCTGAATCTTTATCATCTATTGTGTTGCCAAGTTTTGGCCTTGGGTGTTTTGGGGCTTCCACTGTTGTCGGATTTCAGCCTTTACATGTTTACAAGTTTCCAATTTTCCATCCTATACCCCATAGGTGCATCAAGTTTTAGTCTCCTCGAATTTTTGGTTTGAACTCAAATACTCAATTGTGTTTGTTAGGTTTCGGCTGATTAATAAGCTTCTGCATCACTATTCCATTTAATACAATGAACTCTTAATTTTCTACAAACCCTTCCCTACGGACCTAAGAAGAAAAAAAATCTCTCTGTGCAGCTACAAGATAAACAAATTTCAAGTCTCACGTACTGCAGTTAAACTTATCTGTACATTTTTATTAAATGTTTTCAAAATTTATGTGCATGATCTTCTGAAAGTGTGACACTACTTGTTAATTTTGTTATAGAGGGAGCTTTCTAATTTTGTGGTAGCAAGGACCACAAGAAATTGATCTCCAATATAAGACAAATGTCCCTTTCAGTTTAAGGGATGAATCCCAACTGTCAATTGGCCGTGGTGGTTATTCACCGACCTTCTGCCCTACATACTTTCTCACTTTAATTCTTCTAGTGAAACAAATTATTAGGGGTCCATAATTTGATGCTACAGTATGTGACAACCCCATTGGGGTTCTCGTGATAGGAACTTTGAACACACCCCCGCCCCCTTCATTTTCCCCAACTTGCAGGGAAAGCTATTAATGTATAAGAAGAAGCCAAGGGATGAAAATGTTATCTCGAATAGAGGACATTTAGTCATTTAGGGATGCTCTTTCATGTACCATTAAAAGATAGAATTGATCTTGAAATTAGGATCGAAATTTAGTCAGAAATATAGATAACAGAGGTAGTAACAGAATTTTATTTCATATATACATGTTCCTTCTGTCCTAAATGAAATTCCTCATTCTTTTTCGAGGTAGTAACATTATGTATTTTCCAATATGTCTATTTGGAAAAATTACAAGTGTGATATGAATTAAAATCTGGTTGGAGAGAACACTTACATTTTTTTTTTGTAACGGGGTAGTATAAGGATTTTTGTTTTAGAAAAGATGGAGCCTATATTATAGTGACAGATATTTCCATACTCGAGCTGGAAGAATCAGCTGATAAAGGCAGTGTTATCTACATACAAGTACTTTGGAGTCAGTCATGTTATTTTTTAGATAACCCAAATTAGCAACAGCAAGGACCTTTAGCGAAAAGAGTTGTTAAGTGGCTAATACCTAATGGGATAAGGTCTGCAGTTCAAAGCCCTCATGGCTGGGGTTTATATACTCCCTCTATCCTGTATCCCATAATCAAGGTAACATCTACTTTATGGGTTATCCAGGCAAAAAGAATTACTGATTTTGTGCTGAAAATAATGTAACCCATGACCATCATTATTTTCTTGCAAAGGAACAGCAGGTTATTTTCTTACTGATTTTGTGCATGAACCATGATCCGTATTAGTACACACCTGAGCTACTGTGTTACTGACTTACTTCGTAGCTAAAACTTCACAGCACTAAAGTTACTGGTTTCGTTGAACAATAGATTTGTTTCTTTCTGGACAGCTTTACTAAGACTATTAGGAACAAAATAAATTAGGACTTAACGGAAATAGCGTTATTGTGCAAAATGAGAATTCATGCACAGTACATAGTATCTAATCTTAATCAATGAGTAACACAAAATTTTCCATTTCTGTACACAGTTGCAGTCTGGCAGCAAAATGATGGGCAAGATCGCAAGAGTCAGCGTGAGGAAAGAATTCATAACCGTCAAATTTGGTCAGAATCATGGGTTCATTTTCTTAACCAGGGTAAGTAGGTCCCACATATTCTTAAATTCTTTACTCTAGAAAACCAGAATGGCAGATGGGTTTAACAACCTTAACATGTTAGATACTATCAAAGTATCAATGGATTTGTTGTCTCTATTTTTACCTTCTAGTAGTAGTTCATTAATCTGTAAAAATATTATA
This sequence comes from Spinacia oleracea, assembly GCF_020520425.1. Taxonomy (NCBI): domain Eukaryota; kingdom Viridiplantae; phylum Streptophyta; class Magnoliopsida; order Caryophyllales; family Amaranthaceae; genus Spinacia; species Spinacia oleracea. The sequence goes on from NC_079488.1 coordinate 105,175,505, forward strand.
CCCATTGCTAAATTTATCCTGAAAGTTAAACTTTTAAATGAGTCTTACATGACCTATTAGTTTTTCTGTTGTAGTGATCACTACTTTTTCTGTTTTCTTATTGAAATTCGTCAACCACTGGTTTCAATTTAATTTTTGGTAGGCCTAATCCGTGAATGTGACCTAAATTGTTGCCTTGAAGTACTTTCCCTTGTTCTAGAATTCTAGTGTATCGCTAATCGCTTGTGTCTAGCTGTTCATCCTTATCTCCAATAATGTAGAATGCATGCTCAATGAAGAAAGATGATGCATACAATTGAAATTGAGAAGGTTTGAAATGCTATACTTAGTTAGATCATTAGATATACTAGACATAGTTTACTTATGAAACAACCATTCAAATCATATTTATACTACATGGTGAACATTTACTTGAGAGACTTATTCTTTGTCCAAATATTCGATAAATAAAATTAACCAAAAAAATATTTATACCACATGGTGAACATTTACTTGTCATAAATATACATGTATGATAAACAGAGGCATACCAATGTTTGTCTTCCAATTTGTGTGTTGCGTTGCGACCTTAGACACCCGCTTGGCAGAGGGGTTGAAAAGTGATAATGGGGATATTGAACAAGTAAAGTGAAACGGAGGGAGAAGGCATGAAACAGAAATGAAATCAATGGAGTTAGAAATTTATTTTAAAGATAGGAGATGACCAATAGACTTGTTGAGGCTGCTATATATAGAAGCATGGCCATCACAGTCTCCCTTATGTTTCTCTCTCTCTCACTTTGTTTCTTTCTGTTTTTTTTCCTAAATAACTTTACTACGTGTCTATATTAGTTTCATTGTACTAAGGAGTATTTGGTATATTTTGCAAGGATTTTTGGTAAGGGACCAATACCTCTACTGACTACCCTGCGCATACATTTGTGCCTAACGTGTGTGATGCCTTAGATGTTCAGAAAGTCATCAGATGTACGGTCCGTTAGGGTGCATCTAAGTGTACAATAGAAATTTAGGTGGGGGTTGGGGGGGGGGGGGGGGTTGTATCATCTCTTTTGATCGGCCTACTATGCTAGTAATTTAGGTATATCGGGTGCCCTTCGTAGGTTGGCTACTTGGCCTTGCCTTGCTACCCCTCCATAGTCCACAGTCAAAACACACACTTTCCTCCAATGATTTAGAAATAGAAGTACACCATTCTATTGTCAGGACCCATTTTTTAAATTTGACATCAAATTTCTTAGCTTGTTTCCATAAAGTTAAAGATGCATTTACAAACCTTTATAACAGTGTCCCAAACCGCCAAACCCATTAGTTTTTTGAGTTTGGTGGGCAACCCTCTGCAATTTAAGCCTCATTACTGTCATAATTAGTTACCAACTACTCCCTTCGTCCCAAATATTAATTAGTGTATGTTGGAGATGTGTAGGGAGAAAAAGAAGAGTGAAAAACCGCATCTAATCAAATCACGGACACCCTTGGTTCATGGTTGTGACATCCATGGCTATTTTTGTGATTAAGGCACACCTATTAAGCAGGAGTTTCTTATACTTCTAACACACATGGGTTGCTGGTTTTGTGGAAATGAGATTTGTTATATCAAAATCCCAAGTCTCATGTTTGTCTAATGGGAATCACCGAATGAGAATGGAAGTAAAGGTTGGGTATGGGATTCGGATTAGAAGCCAACCAATTTCAATTTTTGTTGTGATAGATAATCTTTTGTTCAATTCAATTTGAATTTCATGTACCAAGTCATGCGAGTAGTAGATTAGTGGATGCTACTTATTGAGTCTTTAGACTTTAGCCTATGTTGAACTCCCTTTAATGGAATTACTTACCAGTAACATATGTGTTGCCAATACTTCCTAGCTAAGAAAAACTAATACTCATACTAGCTCCTAGCACAAGCTTTTTGATTAAAAAGAGTCAGTTGATATAAAAACCGTTTATTGTTATAACCCGATTAACATGTTTAAAGCCAATCAAGTTCAAAAGATCATTTCTCAACTACGTACTCAGCTAGTAGCTTTCCAAATTTAGCCAATCTTCATGACCTTAATTTCTGGACCAGAAGGGGAGCCGTTTTCAGTGAACCATCACCACAGAAACACTATTTTGTTCAAAATCAAACCATGAAAACAGAAAACTTTTGTTTTTATAACAATAATCAGTTGAGTGCAAAGAAACCCATGTTGTTTTGTTTTATGCTTTTGTTGTTGAACAATGAACAGGTAGTGTTGTCAATTGGTTTTGGGACTTTATTAAAGGTAAACACTAATAGATAGATAGATACATTTTATACTAAATTCCAACCATCCGATTCAGCCACATGCATTTGCTTCGTCTTCTGATTTTACTCCAACAATTTGTGTTTTTCTTCCATAGATTGTGTCTTTATAATTTGGACTTGACCTTGATGGATTGTTAATTTCTTAGTGGACCTTTTTTGTTTTTTTTTCATCATTTTTGTCCCGTTTATGTAGTTTTATGCTTGATTGTTATTTTTTACATACTTCGTAAAATGTGGTTGTTGTTCGTTAAGACAATACTCGGTTTTAACTGATAAATAAATGAAAACTAAAAAGGTCAAAGTATCTAATATGGAGTAAGAGCGTGCCTAGGTGTTGAGACATTGTGATAGGGGTAAGGGCTTTTTTTCTAGGCGAGGTGCGTTCAATGAGGCCCTCTGGTCGTCAGTGGCACACTTCACAGTGTGCTTCCCTTCAATGAGGCACGTTAAAGCGCACGGTAGGCACACCTTGGCGCCTATCACCTTGGTGCGTCTTCAGTTTTTTTTACGCCCTATGTAGTGGAGGGTATAATCTGATTGCAGAACGAGAAAATGGGGAGTTTTTCAGTAGAATAAAAATCTATTATTCCGAACTCTTGTCATAGACAGTAAGACAGATAAGAAAAATAAATATGGTACTGTCATACAGTTCGGCAGGTGGTGGCTTGAACATATAAGGTGCACTCTGGTGCACCGTGCATCCTCTCACATTTTCCCCTTACATGTGAGGAGAAAATGTGGGAGGGATCCACTATAGGCATAAAATTGCCTTTGGGGTGCAAGGTGCACCTAATAATTTTCAGGTGGTGGCAGCAAAACATTTTGTTGTAAGGAAGAAGTATTGACATATTTGATGATGCATAAAGCACAATATAATTTGGACGGTTAGTTGGTAAGTTAACATAATCAAAATGTTTTAGACCACAAGAAATGCTAATTAAAAAATAATTAGATTAGGGTTTTGGATGCAAGTGAAAACTGAAAAGTCCTTGTCAATAACTGAATAAGGGCATTAAGCTTTCTGATACTTGTAGATGATACAGTGTGCAATTATATAAAGCATAGGAAGTTAGGAGATGCCACTTTACTGAATGATTGATATGGACATTTCAAACTATATCTTAATATCTAATATGCAAAATGTAATAATTTGATTTATATAGGATGCTTTTCTAAAGCTCATTTGATTTATTGTGTGGAATTCCACTTGAATGACAGTAAGCTGAATGGGTCAAACTCATCTTTCTAATAAAGCAAGTTTAGTTTAATTTCACAACAAATAATTACCTTCATCACTTTCTTTATTGTTTACTCGGTTCTTCTTTTATCATCATGGCCTCATGGATGTTGGATGTTATGCACCGTAGCGTACACGGAGTAAATGGTCGATAACTTCCCTCTATTCCATTAATAAGCTTTTGGACGTGTTCGACAACAGTTTTTGAGGTGGTTAGATATAGCCTATGACCATGCTATGTCTACTTTGTATGATGATGTACTCTGTATGAGGTAAGGCTCGGCCTATATCATCTCTTGTCATGAATGTTGTGTGATATTCTTGATTGATTGATTGATTGATTGATTCTATACATTTCTAGAAATCTGAACACTATTTTTTCAGATCCTTGTTAACCTGAGAATTTAGTAACGGGAGCGGTTTAGTTTGCTGAAGTACCAGTAGGTTAAAACAAAATTGAAAAAAAAGGAGAGGTGGAGTATCTATACAAGTAAATTCTGGAGCCTTTGTCTAAATAATAAGTTTGTTAAGAAAGTTTATCAAGCTATTATCTATACAAGTAAATTCTGCAAAAAATTGATAGAGAAATTTGGCTTCAAGATTATAACATTAAGCCAAAGGTAGCTTTCTTCTGCTACATTCCTCAACTTGAAATCTATGCTCCCCATCTTGAAAGAATTAGCAGACCTGCAACTGTAAAACAAGATGCAGCAACAATTCCTGCCACAAGGGCAAAAGCGTAAACAAGACTGGGTAAGTTGAGAGCTTTCTGGATCTTCTTTAATTCTTGGTCTATAACTGGGGCGAGTGCTGCTGCCCCTGCCACTCGAAAGGGTCTTGTGACGTTGTTTCCAGCCCACATCAAGAGAACTATCTGGAATATCAAAGTCTTGTGAGGAAACAATACGCAGAAAAACATAGGATAGATTTGGAACAATAAATTGACACCAAGACTTCTCTTTCAGTAACCAGGAAAACATGGAACAAGAAATTTCACTTGAACATATGTAGGAGTATATTTTAGGAGTTGAAGCACATGGGGACTTTTATGTTTATTGACCAAATAATACAGTCCAGGAAAAAGAAAAAGATGACAGCAGTAGTGCATTGTTTGAGGGTTTTCTCAAATAGGGGAGCTTGGAGGGAAGATGAAGGGTGAAATTGGATTTAAAATCTAATCCCTATGTGGGGTTACTACTAAGTAGTAAGTACTAAAGGGTGAGTTTATCCCAAGTCTCGAGGTGAGTCCTGGTCTAAGTCTTGGGATAATGTGGTAAAAGACTACAACAAGTCTTGAAGTGAGTTGAAAATCCAAGATTCACTCAAGAATCACTTAAGACTGCACTTTTTCTCCGACCAAATCAAATTGTACCACATCATTATACTTTATCCTATTTAATTATCTCTTTTAAGGAGTTTAGTTGAGTATGAGGCGAGTTTGGGGATAATGTGCAAAAATAGGGAGAGTCTTGTGTGAGTCTGAATAATGAAAAAGTTAGTGAAAAACTGATGTGGCAGAGTCTGAAGATTGTGGGTGAGTCTTAGGGATAAACTCACCCTAATAGGAGAGGGTGGCCTATGACCATTGAATTGTTTGTCATTTCTGAGGAACTGTTAGCACCCGTAGAAGCAGAACAATTATGAGGAAGCCAAATGTATGAAATCTAAAAGCCATTGAATATCCTAGCATACCATGTTGATTACACTAGCAAAGAAGATGATAGACCCACCACAGTGCTAAACTGCTAATGCAATTCCAATTCAAGGACATGAATGGTCTGGATTTTGAACTTTTGTGATTAGCTAAGGATAAATACAACTGATTGTCATAAGAAAGACTCTTGAGTCAGTCTTGACACGATTTCAACTCAGTTCATGGAGGCATATAGGGAGGGAGGCCTATAGCCATTGAATTGTTTGTCATTTCAAGTGTCCAACTTAACTTTTTAACTTTCACTCCAAGTGCCAATGAATGTTTTCCCTCCTGATGAAACAGAATAGGTTGGCATATGTGTGGGTTTATCAGTCCATTTCTCTTTTTTTCCAGGTGATAAAACGAAGGAAGCAAACTAGTCTATTATCTGTAGACTCTATACTCCATAAGCTCGACCACATTCAGGCACGACACACGGGTGGCGAACCTGATCCAAACCCAGCTATTTCCACCGATATATTTATCCATACTTTTACATGGTAAGTTAATACTATTAAGACCTGAAGTGTAAACTGAAACTGACAACCATAGTAGCAGTAGTAAGGGTACTTGTTGGCTTCTGATGTGAAAACTCAAACTAAAAAGCCGAAGCAAAACAGTAAACACCTTCAAACTACTAACTTTTACTTCTGGTGTGAAAAGCACAATTAAAGTACATGACAGAGTTGGTAGCTTTGTGGTGAGCAAAGTAATACCAAGACAGCAACAAAGTGGAGATGAGAACTCCTAATAGAATTCAGAAAACTAGGAGAGCCCAATTTAGAGGTACTCTTGAAAAATTACTCAGCAACTTCAATAGTATATTTTCCTAAGCCCAATTTAGAGGTACTCTTGAAAAATTACTCAGCAACTTCAATAGTATATTTTCCTAAAATCTATGTTTCTTGCCATCATAGGAGGGAAAATCTGTGTAGTCTCCACTCCTGTCATAACATAATGTGCAGACTGCAAAGGCGAAACACAACAATCAGCGCTATGCGCTGCTTAACTCTCTAACTAACATAATACGGAGTATGTCCATGTGATATGTTTTCATGTAAAGTGACATATAACACACATCACGAAATCCTTAGGAATGGCACCTTTTAAATTACTAGTCACACACCCTATACAGTTCATCACCCATGCAATAAGCTAATTAACACAATTCATCCTTTTATTCTGGAGAATTTGGTACAATGACACACAACACTTCACACAATCCTGTACTGGGATTGACAATCTTACTAGTTACACGGTTATGCCCTGTATAGTTTAGCACCCAACAAATCAGAAAATGCTACAAGTTTGATTTTTTAACACAAGTAATAAACACATAGCTCTTATAACACAATCAATACCAAAGCAGTTAAGTATATAAATTCAGAAATGAGATATGTTATCCCCCTCTTTTAACAAGGGAAAGGCTACATATAAGAGTGGGGTTAGGAAGTACCCCAATAAGTGATTTGATATTAGCAGCAGGATTGTTGCCAGTACTCTTCTCATATCCAAGAAAGGCCATCACAAAGAAACTGGTGTAAGTGACCCCATCAAACAATCCATAAGCAAGCACAGCTGCTAATCCAAGCTTTGCCAATTTTGCACTCATTTCTGCTGAATTTACCTAACCCATAATAATTCATTTTCCATAAAGATCAAATATTAAAATTGTTATTATTCTCAATTTTGGGGTTTGGAGAAGAGACTATACCTTCCATTTTTTCCAAAATCCCTCTTTTTTTTCCTCCTGCAATATAATAAATAAATTAACCCCTAGAAATCTATCAAATATTTATATTAATTAACAAGAAACTCTTAACAACTGGAGAGAGAAAGAAAGATAGACCTGTTCTATTTCTAGTTCTTGTTCTCGAGGAGGGAGATTTTGGTCTGATGAACTCGACAATTGGCTGCTTGAAGAGCAATTTACATGAAATTTGATTGGTTTTGAGAGAGATTTTTTACTGGGTAGATTGAAATACACAATAAATGAAGATTTTCCACTGAATTTTTTAGAGAAATGGATGAATGAAGATGATTGGTGCTGAATTGAGAGTGGAGTGCAGTGCAGTGGCGAAGCAGTGATACCAGCAGACGACATTTCTCAGTACATAAACTGACAAAAGGAACCCAGAATCCCAAATCAAGGCTTCTATTCCTGTCTCGACTAAAACCAAACATATTGAAACCTGTTGGGTTGATCCAATGGGCTTATGGGCCTAACCATGTAACGTTTTGTACTTTTGTCTTTGGTTCAGTAACTTGAGCAAGCCGGCAAGTTTTAACTAATGCCACTATGCCAGTAATGCCGTTTCGTTCATCGTCATTTTTCATTTTCATTTTCATTTTTCTGTTTTAAAATAAAAATAAAAATATATAGTACTATAAAAAATACTTAGTTTTTGTGGTGAAATAAAAAGAAGAAAAAGATATTGGGAGAAAACCATTATATATCGTATTCCAGGAACAAGGAGTAAAGAATTTGCTGGAAAAACAATAAACTATAACTAGAATATTCCGAAAAGATAGTAGGGGGTTAATAGACATTCACATAATATTTCATAACACTCTCTATTATGGAAGATTATGCCTTCCTAATATCTTATTAGGAAAGTCCCTTTGGATAAACTCAATGAAGGAAAAAACAAAGCACATCATTCATCATTATACACTTGAGATGTTGGCTCATTAAAAAAGCTTATCAGAAAAATCCAGTGGAACAAAATCATGGTTAAGGGGAAAATAGTGTAATGCGATGTTTCCCTCTTGGTGAATACATTATTTGATATCTTGTAGTGCAATTGATCCAATATTGTTGGGTAGCTTCTCAAATATAATCCCAATCTCAAGGAAGACAATCCAATGGAAGGAAGGCAATTATTTGATTACCTATTGTGCTCAATTACATTCGAATCTCAAGGTTGATAAAGACAAAGTGGATTGTGCTCACAATATTGCTAATAGGTGCAAGAAAGATTTAAGTAGCTTTAGAAATGTGTTGTAATATTCTTATTATTATGTCAAAAAAGATAGTAGAAAGTATTGATCAATATTGATCAAACTTTCTTAAGTCATACTATCATGGCAATAAATAACAAAAAACAATATCATTATCATTTATTGTTCTTGTGGAGCATAAAAGAAAATTCATTATAAAGACACTACTTACGTTTATCTTATATTTGGAGATAATCCATATTTGTATAAGACTTTTTTATGAAATTTATGAATAAATTAATATGTATATTTCATAACTCCAACATACTCAAACTTCAGGTTGAGAGTCATTTCAAAAATACCCTTTAAGAAATAGTATATAAATATCATCAACTTTGCGATATTTCTATACAAATGTTTAAGAACACATGTATTCGGAGACTCTTCTTATTTGCATAATTCGTGACATGTTATTAAATTAATATTATATATTTCTTTCCCAATTATTAACCTAATGGAGTGAGAATATCCTCTTAAAAATTTTCATTAAAGTTGCGAATTCGCTTACTATAATTTAGATAATCATATACATCATGATAATAGTTTAGAAACTTGTGCATGCAATGTAACACCCCACAAGTTTCTCTTTTTTTTAAAACCAACATAATTAAGAGAAACTTAATGGTATTATTGACTACACTAACTCAAATAATGCAGCGGAATAAGCAACACACTTCTCTTTATTATATAATATTACTTAAAATAGCAATATTGTATTCTTCACTTAAAACGAAATCAAATCCGTATATAAACTTAAATAAAATCTCTAGTTCACCATTAATCTCGTATGTAAGCATGCCACATCATCACATCACGTTTTTGAAAAATGCTCACCAAAAGGTAAATAGGGTCAAGCCAAAACAAATATGAAATACGGGTTAGCAAAAGCCAAGTACGAGTATATGCAAGACATGTAAAACATTTATATATAATTGAACATACTTTCATAACCAATTCAAGTCAAACTTGCATAATTAAAATCATAGAAGATTCATTTCCGATTTAGACATTTTCTGTAAATAGTAACTTTTAAAATATTATAACTTTTCAAAAGTATAAACATTTCAAGAATCGAGACTTTTCAAAATAGAAACTTTCCAAAAGTAGAAGCATTACAAGAATAGAAACATTTTAAATATGTAAACACATAATATTCTAAAAGTAGAAAATTTTCAAAAATAGATCCCAATTAGAAGGTGGAAATTAGAAACATCTTTTTATTTCCCCATCCTTCCTAAATATTTACACCCTCAAGCTAGTATTTCATCACAAATCTATGCATTAGGGGTACTAACCAATTAAATAATGTCAACACGTGACAATCGACTTACACAACAAGTGATCGATGCACATGAACGTAAATGCATGTTCCATGAAATTCATTTCACTTTGAGACTTTACAAAAGTATGATAATATCATAAAAGAGTTTTCAATTCCATACCATGTGATAAACCAATAACTTTCTTTTATTTAATTAGACAATTTTCTTTGATCAAATAACATAGGTAAATAAATGGTTAATTATTAAATCATCACAAAGCCAACATCTATATTCTCAAAAAAGCAATACAGATTGGGAACCATCATCACTTAGCTTACACAACAGGGGGGAGAAGGGAAGAGATTGTCACTCTATATATCTTCTTCTTCTCCTCTTTTGAATATCCATTTATCTAGGTGGAGTCTCGGGATTGAAATAGTCACAATGGGCTTCTATATCATCCATGACATCATCTATCATAGTAAGTGGAGCTTTGTGCCTCTCCACATCAACGTTAGGAACCATAACAAGAGTGACATGAATTCCAAGATTGCAACAAATTGTTCAATATCATAGACCAGATCTTCAAAAGGGTCCTTAAAATAGGAGGATTGAGAGTCACATTGTCCCTAGTAGGCTAGTAGAGACTTTGAATTCAACTAGAGATGGTAAGGGATTAGTAAGAGGTACAAGTTCACCATAAACCACAACAACCTTGGAAGGAGAGGATACATGTTTAATATTGACAAGAGGAACATATGAGTGAAACCAATCAGAAAAAATGGTCCTTTTAGGTTTGACTCTTTATCTGAGGGAGGATAATACACCAATCAGAAGAAACGGTCTTTTTAGGTTCAATAGGGGCAGAAAGAGAAGTAGAATCAATTTTGGCAACCACCAATTCAAGACATGGAGGGGGGTTTTCTTTGGGCATGTGTTCATTGTGTGTTTGGGATCACCAAACAATGGGCACACTTCCCCACACCCTCATAAGAGAAAAATAACTCTTGAGAGTGAGTACCGAAGTTCAAAGTGATAGAACAGGGCACGAGCTTAGTGATATTGAGGTTATGACAAACACGAAAAACGTGATCTTTCTCAACATTCTCAAGGCTTGATAGGGTAGCCCACATAAGGTACAATCTGAGTGAAGTATCTCCAAGAACAATACTGTAGACCCACTGTTTGACATGAGTAACACGACATATTTGGGCATGGAAACTAGTGTGTGAGGGAGTAGCACAAAGTTAATATCTTGCACAAACCAAGATTGTCAAATATTGTGCAATCTCGTATCATTCTCATTAATAACACACGTATATATAGTACAACTCAGTTACCTAAACCCTAGGTACACATTAGGTAACTCACCATAGTTAGGACTCTACAGAATATTCACAGAATATTCACAGAATATCTTAACATCCCCCCTCAAGGTGGAGCATGTAGATCTCGAATGCCCATCTTGTGCAAAAAAAACTCAAATTGCGCCTTCCCCAACGCTTTGGTGAAGATATCTGCTAACTGAACCTTCGTCGACACGTACGACGGACTGATGATCCCTTCCTTGATTGCATCTCGAATGAAATGACAATCTGACTCGATGTGTTTTGTCCTTTCATGGAACACCGGATTCTGTGCAATATGCAACGCAGACTGACTGTCGCAATACATCCTCATGCCTTGGTCGTGTGTCACCCCCAAGTCGCGTAGTAGTTGTTTCAACCACTTCAACTCACACGTCAGAGCTGCCATCGACCGATATTCTGCCTCAGCAGACGACCGAGAAACAGTATGCTGTTTCTTGGTCTTCCAAGAAACTGGCGACATACCAAGTGACACAAACCATCCAGTCACCGACCGACGCGTCATTGGACACCCTGCCCAATCCGAGTCGCACCACCCCTCCAACTGCAACGCACTGTCCGACCGAAGTAGTATACCTTGACCCGGACACTTCTTCAAATATCTCACTACTCGCAAAGCTGCTTCCCAATGTGCCTCCTTTGGTGCTTGCATAAATTGAGATAGGACATGTACAAAGTAGGCAACGTCTGGTCGCGTGACAGCCAAATAAACCAGACGTCCGATCAGACGCCTATACTGCTCACCGTCCGACAGGTCTGGCCCGTCTGCCAATGCCAACCTATGATTCTGTTCCATGGGAAAGTCCACAGGCTTTTCTCCCAACAATCCGGCCTCTGAGATGATGTCGAGGGCATATTTTCTCTGACATACATAGAACCCTTGACTACTTCGTGCCACCTCTAACCCAAGGAAGTACTTCAGAGCCCCGAGGTCTTTCATTTTAAAACACTCCTTCAAGTATGCCTTAAAACTCTCAAGCGCAAACTTGTTATTGCCCGCGATAATCATGTCGTCCACATAAATGAGCACACTCAGCTGCAACGTACCTTTAGACAGAGTAAAGAGCGAATAATCGGACAGCGACTGTCGAAATCCATAGTGCGTCAATGCCGTCGACAACTTCTGGAACCAACATCTAGGTGCTTGTTTCAACCCATACAACGACTTTCTCATTCGACACACTTTGTCAGAGTGATTCTTCTGGAATCCAGGAGGAATCTTCATATAGATCTCTTCCTCCAAGTCACCGTGCAAGAACGCATTGTGGACGTCCATCTGATGCACGTCCCACTGTTTGACAGCTGCGACAGCTAGGAAAGTTCGAACTGTCGCCATCTTCGCGACGGGAGCAAATGTCTCATTATAATCCAACCCTTCCTCCTGATGATTCCCTAAACATACCAATCGAGCCTTCAGTCTCAACAAATTCCCATCCTCATCACGCTTCTCAGTATACACCCATTTACTCCCCAGTGCTTTCTTCCCTTCCGGTAAATTTTCCAACGTCCATGTCCCCTGTTCCTCCAACGCGTCGATTTCAGCAGCCATTGCCTGACGCCACCCCTCATGCTGCATCGCTTGTTTAAAACTCTTAGGAACTTGCCCTTCTTGTAATGCTGCTATATAATGCCTGTGCTTTGACGAAAAACGCTCATAATTAACAAAATATGTGATAGGATAAGGAGTACCTGAGAGTGATGACGCCGTAGGTGTTTTGTCGGAAGTAATATATTTTTCCCGTATTGTATGTATCACACAGTCTTTCAGATTTGTCGACGGAAACTTCGCACGCTTCCCCCTTCCTAACTCCGTATCCTCCACACACTGCCTTGTCTCACTCTCGTCACTACCCGTCGTCTCCTCTACACCTGTCTGTGAGGAGACGACGTCTGAATCCACTCGACTAGGTGTTTCATGTTGTTGTTCCTCCCTCACAGGCGACGACACTCCCCTGTCGTCACCACTGGTCAATGACACCCCCTCATCAGCTCCCGGAAGCGACAACACTCCCTCAGTATCACCTGTAGGCGGCGACACCCCAGCAGTATCACCTGCAGGCGACGACACGGTCTCAGGACCCGTAGTCCCACTCTCATCCAAACTCCAATGGTCAAGCCCCCCCTGACCATCATGCACCAGTGGCAACACATCCGATTCATCTACAAAAGGAAACGTCCCTTCATGAAACCTGACATCCCGTGAGACGAAGAACTCATGTGTCTCTAGATCATAAAGTTGCCATCCCTTCCTGCCAAACGGATAACCCAAAAACACACATCGGCGACTCCGAGACTCAAACTTATCCCCTTTACACCGGAGATTATATGCATAACACAGACACCCAAACACGCGGATAGGCACATACGATGGTGGTTTACCCAACAACATCTCATAAGGTGTTTTATTGTCAAGGATCGGGGTAGGTGTACGGTTTATCAAGTAACAGGCGGCCAAAATACATTCCCCCCAAAATTTTATTGGAAGATTTCCTTGAAAACGTAACGCCCTCCCAATATTCAAAATATGTTGGTGTTTTCTCTCGACTCTCCCATTTTGTTGAGGCGTCCCAACACACGACGACTCAAACAGAATCCCATGTTGACGAAAATAATTTTGTAAGCAATTGAATTCAGTACCATTATCACTGCGTACTACTCGAAGGGATCTATTAAACTGACACTTAATCATGGCAACAAAATTAAGAAATGTCGATGCAACTTCCATTTTATTATTCAGTAAATAAATCCACACACCTCTAGAATAATCGTCAACAATGGTAAAAAAATACTTTGCCCCACAAGACGAGGGAGTCTTGTAGGGTCCCCATAAATCAAGATGAACCAATTCAAATGTGCAACTAGCACGACTAACACTAACTGGAAAACTCTCCCTACATTGTCTCGCCCGCGGACATACATCACAAATTGTTTTATTCTTCCTAATCTTATGACTCACATGAGGAAGTAACTGCAACACTTTTTCCGACGGATGCCCCATCCGTTGATGCCACAAGTCGACCACACACTCCACTGCTAGCACACGAACCTTTGGAGCCCCACGGAAAAAATATAGTCCTTCCTGTCGATCACCTACGCCAATCACCATCCTCGTCGAGCGGTCCTGAAGAACACACATTTTGTTAGTAAATTGAGCAGCACAATGTAATTCGTCACTTAATTGAGTTACAGAAATTAAATTGCAGTTCAATTTAGGCACAAATAGAACATTATCGAGCACGAAACCATCCTCCAAGACCACCGAACCATATTGGTTTGAATTTGCAGGTTGACCGTCCGGCAACACAACCTGTTGATTTCTTGATGTCTTGATATTTCTCAGGATTGAAATATCACCCGTCACATGACGTGATGCCCCACTGTCAACAATCCAACGTAAATCAAGATTACCTTGCAACTTGTTTGAAGGTCGTGACAAGATGTCAACTATTTGCTGGACTTGCTCCTTCGTCACCCCAACAAGCTCATGATTGGTTGTCGTCACTGCACCATGCGATCCGTCTCCACTCGTCACAGTGGTTGTCGCCCCTCCTGTGGCATTGCTCACGGCATTGGCACGAGCGACACCACTGGTCGACGACGCTGCCCCGCGAGCTACTCTGCCTCCTCTAATCGACGTCCTGCCTCCTCGACCAGGCCCTCGTCCACCTCGTTTCTTCTCATCCCACCATTCAGGAAATCCAATCAGCTGATAACAAGTTTCTTCCTCATGACCCTCACGATTGCAATGACCACAAAATCTGCCACTGACATCTCCCGACCTCGACCGAGCCTTAGTCTCGACCTTGAACGCCATGACACTCTCCGGACCTCTCGCAGCCTTGGCGCGCATGGTCTCGGTATTCATAACCGTCTGGTACGCCTCGTCGAGTCCTGGCAACGGCGATCGTGCTAACCTTTGTGCACGAATGGCTTCATAGTGATCATCCAGGCCAATTAGGAAATAGTGCAGACGATCTTCATCGTGAATGTCCCCCACCTGCTTCGCTATATTACACGTACAACCCGCACATACACACCTGGGAACTCGTGCATACTGTACGTACTCCTTCCATACCTTCGACAAGCGGCCATAGTACTCCATGACGCCCTCAGACGTGCCCTGCTTGCAACCACTCAGAGCCATCTTAATATGGCAGACCCTGGTGCCCGACACGACGCAGTACCGCGTCCTCAAATGACTCCACAACTCGTGAGCAATATCAAAGTCCTCCAGATTCGAACGCAAACTCTCGTCAATGGTGTTTGTGATCCAAGACACCACCATCGAATTGACCGCAATCCAATGTTTCATCTTCGTCTCGTCCGTAATGGGCTCCTTCACAGACCCATCAAGAAAACCAAATTTGAATTTTGAAATCATCGAGCGACGAACGGCTTTGGCCCATTCATCGTAGTTCGATGCTCCTCTCAGTTTCACAGGGGTGATAACAATACCGGGGCCGTCGCCTGACCCGAGATAGTAGTCTAGGTCGACGGCGGCGGCGATGACCTTTGGTGGTGCCTCCTCATCGGAACTCATGGTGATACTTAAGGAATTGTTAACTCCTAATCTCAATACTCAACAAGCGAAGAAAGTCGCTGTTCTCAATACTCGGCTACACTCTCTCAAATTTCGTGCGGAAAAAAAATCTAGGGTTTTTAACCTAGGCTCATGATACCATGTCAAATATTGTGCAATCTCGTATCATTCTCATTAATAACACACGTATATATAGTACAACTCAGTTACCTAAACCCTAGGTACACATTAGGTAACTCACCATAGTTAGGACTCTACAGAATATTCACAGAATAATATCTAATATCTTAACAAAGATCGTCTTCTATTCCAGACGTCAAACTTATCAACATGATTTGTGAAGTGAATTAGGAACTAACCATTACCTAAATAGCGAAACTTAATCTCATCATGCACATTCTTCCTATTGTGGAAGTGTGATAATATAGAGTGCAAGTGTGATAAATAGATTGAATCCTCTGTACATAACCTGACAATTGATTTCTTTTTCTTTTTTTTTGAGGAAATTGATTTCTTTATTTGCATAGAAAAACAAATATTTTTTTTACATCCAACAATTAAAATATCACCTCGTTATTACAAATCAACAAATATAATGATATCCAGGTTCGCCGAGTACAAAAATGGTATACTCAAGTTTAATCCAAAAATCTATGCACCATTTGAATCTATATGAAGTTTGATTAGTAGCGAAAATTTCGATCAAAATTCAATCTGAGTCAGTTTTTAAACACATTTGTATTACAAAATATTATTGTAATTTGATACGGGGTGTTTATTATCTGTACTTTCTCCGTCCCTAAATGTTTGCCTCATTACATTTTTTTGGACGAGTGTTTATTACGCAAAAATGTTTGCTCGTTAATTTTTCTTATTAAAGTTTGACCATAAATTCTCATTAACCTATAAGAAAGTATATAGTAATGTGAGATCTATCATATATTCGTACTAAAGGTGTCAGGTGTGGATGTCAACTACTTTAGTTGATAAAGTTTTTAAAAAGTGGTACTCAAACCAAGACGTGAGATCGAATCTAATCTAATCTAATCTAATCTAATCTAATCTATACTTCATCCAACCGATTACCCCGTAATTTGATATTTACTGTTTTCACTTAAGGAAATCGTTACGTGATGCTTAACATAACCCTAATTAATTTATGTGTAGCTTGTTTTTTGTACTTTGTGTTTCAGTTGGACTCAACCTCTCACTATCATCCCCACTCCTCCAGTTTTCTCTCTTTCTCTCTCTTCTGCTGTTAAATTTGCAGCGTCAAACCCCCAAATGAGTTCCTAATTTCCTACTAATTTTTTAACCAGCTCAATCATTAGTTTTGTAATTTCATTTTCCGAATAAAATCCCCCCAAATTATCCAAAATTATTTATATTTTTAATTCCCAAATTTTGAAAGTCAGATTACCATTCAGGATACCCATTATTTCATTTCGATGTTATTCTTTCCATTTTTAGATTATATAATGGAATGCTGAATTAAAAATTTGTCGACATTTCTAAGCTATTTTGGTTTGAAAATCTCAGTTTATATAATAATAATTCACACTGAATACTTATTTTGAAGGTTTGCAGGTATTTTATGCGGCAATTGAGGTAAATTTATTGATAGATCTTGCTTTGAACTTTCATCAATGCGTTAGGAATTGGTTTGATTGTTCGTTTTTGCTGAATTTGAGTATTAATTTTGCTTAATTAAGTTTTTTTCTTCTTCTTCCGATTAGGGGACTGTTTTTCTTAATGCAATTAGGTTAATATGAAGTAATTTAAATGTCTGCATTGTACTGTTTTTCTGAATGCAATTTGGTTAATATGAACTAATTTAAATGTCTGCATTGTTGTATTTTAGTTTTATTCTTCAATATTAGTGTGTATGTTATGGTGGATTTGATGACATGTTGTTCTGCAGTGATGTTAATTGTGAAAATATTCAGCTAAATGATGTAGTTAACTCTTGGAACATGCATATTTTACTTCCACCACTTATAATCAAGATTATTATATTGCTCTCAAGAGTCGTCGTTCCGAATTTTGATTCTTAATAATGATTAAAAGATCAGTGTTTTTATTAGTTACAAAGTTAAGTAATGATGGATTGATGGGGTGCTAAAGTCTATCAAAGTAATTTGCCACGACTTTTATGGTCAAACCTAAGTTTGTGATAGCGGAGAAATTTTCGTTAGTGGATAAATCTAAGAAGGTATAATGACAATAATCAAAAGATTATCACTTAATGGTTCTATAAATGATGAGAAATTGATGTAAAATAAGGGACAAAGTGAGCATGATTTTATTGAAAAAGTCAAATGTGGTCTATTGTTTTGAATTTTGAAATGGAGGGAGAAGTGCAGTATGTTGTGCCAAATGCCAATATGCCGATGAGAACTGGAGATCCTTTATGCTTGCAGCAGGATATGTAAAATGCTTACTGAAAATAGCGCTTGATATGTTGATATTGTACCAATATCTCCAACTTCCATTCCTAGATATATCCTCTTCCATATTATCGTGTCTATACACCTGTGTAACTGCCTGAGTTTAACTCTTACCTTTTTTTTGTTTGTTTGCGTATCAGCTTCCGTGTTTATACTGCTTCATTTGGATATTAATTGTGCTTGCTTTGTCCAATCAACAACATGTGGCTGCATGATTTTTAGTGAAATGAAGACCTCACCGGTGGGTTTACTTTACCTTATTGCTTGTTCTGTATTTTTCTTACCTTTGAATGAGGGTGAAAAAGGTTAATTGGTTTTGGATAAGTAAACATTGATTGTGGCGTTAAGCCAGTCACCTTAGGTAGCAATTAATCATTAATGGTTTTCGTATGCTGTTAAGAATCAGAGCTCACCATACCTAAAATCTTTTACACCTTTGTCTCTTTGAGTACGATATTGTGGCTAATTCCCGTAAACAGTTTCCACAAGCCTATAATGAGCAGAATCAGAAAATCCTGTTTCCTCTTGTTCCTTGTTAGGTGTTTGAGGAAATAGAGACGAGAGGACTATTATATTGTACTTGTTCTGTTTTTTCTGTTGTGTGATGTTGCCTGTTGGAAGAGCTGATGGAATTCTTGTATTTTTTCTGACAATGAACTGCCTGATAATATCTCTTTCCCTTTGCTGGATTTTAAGGATACTAAAAAAAACAGCTTTTGCTAGCTACTTATGTGGTGTCAGTTAATATCTAGATTTGTTTGTCTTATCTTATCTCTAGTTCTCAACCATGATTCAGTTGTCGTGGAAGATTTTTAGGCTCTATCCACGTATTTGTTGTTAATGTCTTCATGTGAATGTTCAGGTTTCAAGTTTAAGTTTGTGCTCGTGTGGCCTGTGCTGTGGTACATATGGCCTTCTTTTCTTCTTGTAGAAGTTAGTGATGAGCATTAGCATTGTAATCATATACTTTGTATGTGTTATTTTGTTCTCTTTAATTGTGAGTGAATCTATGCAGGAATCTCAAACTACTCCTGAAAGACAGTCCACCAACCAAGTTTCACTTGAGTCCCAAAGTGAACAACAGAATAACAACAATCCAGAAGCTCCGGTCCCTGACTCAGGTTCAGCTGCTGTCTCAAGCAATGACGGGCGCAAAGTTTCTCGAGAAGATATTGAACTTGTGAGGCAATCTTTATTTTTATTTTTTAACTTACGGTTTCATTCACTTTTGAAAGTTATACCATGTTCAATTGGAATATGTAAGCATATGATTCGATGCAGGTCCAGAATTTAATAGAACGATGCTTACAACTGTATATGAATAGAGATGAGGTGGTTAAGACCCTCTTAAATCGTGCAAGGATTGATCCTGGATTTACTACTTTAGGTAGGATCTGTGAACAATTGCAAATTTTGGATGTACATAATATGCATTTCAAAAGAAATTTAGCTATAGTTAAATGTGATTGCTGGAATTTCTGTGAACAAATGCACTTGTCTCATAGGCATGTGTTAATGTGTTAGAAATGATGTTCATAAATGGTTTTCTTGTGGATCTTATGTACTCTGTACTCCCTCTACTTTTTTTAAGTTGCTACCGTTTGACTTTTACGCTGGCCAACCCACAACTTAAACCATGGATACCTAAGCAAAAATTATAAAACTTTGAATTTGTGAAAATATACATTGAGACGGATCTAACAAGATTCCGCATGATTATGTTTTAACTTACCTATAAATCACCAAAGATGATAAAAAAGAGTATGTGAATAGTGCAAAAGTTCACTTGGTTGCAACTAATAAAAATGAAGCTGCAGTAGATTTATTTACATGAAAGTTAGATGTGTCTTCTGTTAAGATAAGAGTGTGAAAGTAATACTGTATGAGAATAAAAAACCTTATGTTAAGCTCCCTAATCCTGTCAGAGAAAAATGAAAATAGTAAAAATAAAAATGACAAACTTAGTCAGCTTCCTCTTCTGTTTTCCCCTTCCCTTCTTGCTCTTTGTGTATCATGGTAGCTACCACTTTGCCTGTCAGATGTTTTTTATATGTGTTACTCCGTATCTGTTAATAGATAACAGGCTTCATAAATTCTGATTCTCATCAATTGTTTTTTTGTTTCACCCCATTTGTGCAGTATGGCAGAAACTTGAGGAAGAAAATGCTGATTTTTTCAGGGCCTATTACATAAGGCTGAAATTGAAGAAGCAGATTGTTTTGTTCAATCATCTTCTTGAACATCAATTTCATCTTATGAAATTTTCCGTACCTCCAAAAGTTCCTTTGGCTCCTATGCCGAATGGAATACATCCTATGCCTGGTAAGATATCTATTACGTCACCATGATATCTGAAGCTAGGTGCAAAACGATTGCCGCTTTCTGTATACCAACTAAAATAATTTCTAGATGAGTACTGTCATCTAAAACACAAAAAAGGTGAGTGAAAACAGGCTCTTCCTTTTAGAATATGTGGTGGTAGTCTCAGTCTCTTAAAGTAGGAGAAGCTTCAGGATTGTTTTTATTTTTTATTTTTTATGAGCAGTTTCTTTCTGATTTTTCAGTAGAATTAATTAGGGGGCATTTGGTTTGCAAATGGGAAAGGGAATGACATAAAGAAAAGGACTGAGAGAGAAAAGAAACCAAAAACTTATCCTAGCTTGTTTGTTTTACAAAAATTAAAAGCAAACAAATATAAATACCAACCCCATTCAATCTACCATCACCACCATTGCCGCTCCCCTCTCTGCCATCATTGCCACTTTCCTCTACTTCCTCCGCCAGCTCACCTATGCCCTCTTCCCCTTCTGCTGCCATTGACCCCCCCCCCCCCTCTTTCCTCTCTTTCTTCCCCTTTATTTTCATCTGTCTCTCAAATCTAGTTGTTTGGTGAATTCTCTTGATTATTGGGGTTGTTTTCAGGGAGGTTAGGGTTTGTTTTTGAGGTGGTAGGTTTTGGAGGTGGGTGGTCTCAAAGGTGGTTGGTGGGATTTTGGTGGTGGGTGAGTGGTTTTGAAGGGGATTGGTGGAGAGCCTGTGGTTATTGGAGCGGTCTTTTCAATGGCTGGAGTTGTGTCCGGTGGTCAGAGAGAATCTGGTCATTAGCGATTTTTAGTCGGGGTTGTGGTTGCGGTTTAATTGGTAGTTAAGTTGGTTGGGTAAAGAGAAGTTTGGGGGTTAGAATGATTCCTTCGGGGAGGATGTGGTATCATGGTAGAGAGAAGTGGGGGAACGGAAGGGGTAAAGGGAATAACTGAATTGCCCTAACCAAAAAAAAGAGAATTATGGTAGTTGATTGCCTTTCCCTTTCTTGAAACCCCAAAACAAACGCCCCCTTATTCTCTTGTCTTCATTTACTTCAAATTTTTCATACTTAGGAAAAGTAAACAATAAAAAGGAACATCATCTACTATATCGCTTCCCATGAATCATTTGCCTTTAAACCAATCACACTTTCCCATAAAAAAATGGAAAAATTAACAATAAAGGTCCCAACTTTAGGCGACCTTCTCTATAAGTTGTGATCTTTTAAATAACTCATAGTAGTCCCCGACTACTTGCCTGATTTCATGCAAGCGGTCCTTGCAGGTAAGCAACCTGTTATTATAGGTAAAAGTGCCACGCGTTAAGTTTCTATTGGTCCTTCATTTTTTGTGTGTGTGTGCCTGGTAGTCCTTCCTTCGCCCTCCATCCATTGACTTGCCAAACAAACCCTTCCCGGTCATTGCTATAGCCTTCTCGGTCAATGTTATTTCCTTCACTTTCTCATTAATGGCATTGATATCCTCCTTAGATCAAGAACATCTAGTTCGTTGGTTGTTTTCGGTATTTTTTAAGGAAAACAAATTAATTCTTTAATTATATTGAATATAACATGATTGGAATTTTTTCCGATAATTAAACCAATTTCGATAAACAAATGGGTTTTGAATTTTTGATGGTGGCTTAATGGAATTTGGGAGGTAAAAGAAGATTAAAAGAAAATTTACCGGTTTACACGGTTCCGTTTAAAGGAACAATGCAACATAGTTGGGACTGGTATAGATTATTCAAAAGGTCGGACCTTTAAGAGAAGGTCACTTATAGTTGAGACCTTTGTTGTTAATTTTTCCTAAAAAAGTTTCTAAATGTTCGATTATACAAGTATAGATAGATGATGAGTTTCATGGGACATCCTTTATTTTTTTTAATTTTTTTGTGGCGAACATTCGATGATGGGGATATTGTCTATATTCATGTTTTTGTGTCAGTGTCATTTTTTGGATTATTAACTTTAATTATCTGCGCTACAGTTAACAACTTGCCTATGGGATACCCTCTCCTACAACCACCTCCGATTCCGGCCACTGGTCAACCTCATCTTGATTCTATGAGCCATGGAATATCCAGCTGTCACGTGGTTAATGGAGTCCCTGCACCCAGTAATTTTCAACCCATGAGAATGAACTCTGGGAATGAGTGAGTGCCTCTTAAATAATTACCATTTTGGCATCTTACCACAAATTCTCATTAGTCTCAGTTACTATGTGCAACTTTCTAGATTGTTAAATCTGCATTAAGAATGGGATTTTTTGCATTTCAATCTATTTCACAGCTAATTTCCCTGGCAGTGTTTGGGTCAGTTATTTTAATACAGTACTAAAATTATGGATTGAAATGCTAGCAGCTACACATCATCTTCTTTGTTTGACCTTTTATCTCTTCGGTTTTGCTTACAAACTGTTGTTTACACTTAGTATGGTGATGGAAAGTACCGAAGCCGAAGCCGCACCAGTGATTCCACCAAACAGTGGCATGTCGTCCATGTCAGACATGCCCATTAGTCCAACTTCAGTGGCATCCAGTGGGCATTTCCCGTTCACTGCTTCTGAGTTGACTGGAATGGGAGTTGATACTTCAGCACTGGATACAGCATTTCAATCTGATGTGGGAAGTTCAATTGGATTGCAGCTTCCTTCTGATGGAGGACCTGGAAATTCTAAAGATTCACTTCGGTCTTTGGCTCAAATACCTTGGAATTTCAGCCTCTCTGATCTAACAGCAGATTTATCCAACTTGGGAGGTTATTTTCTGTCTTTTTAAAAAATAATAATTTAAATCTAGTACTTAATTTATATGGAGTACTTCAGTTAGGTAATGTGTTTATATGCTTGTTGCGAATAACTGAATAAGTAGTGACCATATTTGCTTCAATTTACTTTTAAAAAATAAATGCAAACTATGTTGCTTACGTTTTCTTCAAAACTCTGTAGATCTTGGACCGTTGGGAAATTATCCTGGATCGCCTTTTCTGCATTCTGATTCTGATATCCTGCTCGATTCACCAGATAACGAAGATTTAGGTATTGATATTTTATTTTATTTTTATAACAGATTAGCTGTTTCACTGATGCTTATATCAAAAGTAAAATGGTTTAATTTACTTTGAAATTTCATTTTTTATGGTTCAGTGGAGGAGTTTTTTGTAGATTCGGTCCCTGGGCCGGGTCCTCAATCTGACGAGGAGAAACTCTGAGATAAGTTCTGATCCGTCCCTTCAGAAAAGACCAGAAATAATACTCCAGAAAGGGGAAAAGAATGGCATGTATTTCCATCTACATTTCATTTTGGAGACGGTCAGAAGACTTGGTGAAGTATCACATTTACCTACCTCTTCACAGATGTTAACAAGAACTTGATGGTGATATTTGTTCTCAATAGTATGCCAATCTTATTATTCTATCTTGAAATGTAGTAATTCGATCGACACTTTGAGTACTCACCTTTTGGATGTTCTGCTATATATATCAGTCTTGGTCTATGTTCATCTTTCGTATTCGGGCTTTGTATAATGTTTTAGATTATTGGTGTTCGCAAATAGTGTAATCCCGAAAGTACTGTGCTCATGGTACTTTCAGACCAAAAAAAAAAAACATTAGCTTTATAAAAAGGACAAATTGTTTTTTACCGCTTATAAAAATCGAAAATTTATGTTTTACCATCTAAAATACTAAAACTTGTATTTTACCACCTAAAAAAGAATTAAAACTTGTTTTTTACCACTTGTAAACAAAAAAGTAGATAAAACCTTTATGTGTGGCTAACTAATTTAATTTCTCTCCAATTTTTTATACTCCTTTTATGAATTTCTTTAGCTCTTTCACCCTTCTCTCTATATTTTCATTAAAAGTCGGTAATTTTATGAATTAATAGTGGTGAAAAATTATGTGAATTCATGAAAGATAAGAAAGCGACGGAAGAAAAGAGAGTTAAATACATGAAATAGTGGAAGAAAATAACATATAAGAAATATTGTCGTTATTGTAGCCCCTGACATAATATTTTCATCTAATTTCCCATTTTTCAGGTGGTAAAAAACAAGTTTTAATTTTTTTTTTAGGTGTTAAAATATAAGTTTTAATTTTTTAGGTGGTAAAAAATAATTTTTCGATTTGTTTAGGTGGTAAAAAACAATCTATCCTTATAAAAAATAACATAGAAGGGAAAATAAAATATGTTTACAGGATAATAACACAAGTGTATAGGAAAAATAACATAGGTTCTCTAAATTGTGTACTAAATTATCGGTTTTGTTTATTTACAATTTAGTACAACCGATCAATAAGAAAAAAAATCGATTCTGAGTATACCTAACTATAAATATAGTTGGGAACAAGGTACGTTTGCATGTCATTTTTTATTCAAATGAAATGTAGAACATGTACGTGGGTATCGAGTTTCGAGTATCTAACTTGTCAACTTTTTTTTTGAAAGGAAAAATACATTGAAATTAGGATAGCCTTCTATCATTATTGTATCCTAATTTACCCGAGGCAACAAAACGTAGAACATATACTACGTATTAGGGGTGTTCAATTTTCGGATATAGCATATGATCCGATCCGAAATTTCTGATGTGATCCGGATCCAATATGTAAGTTTGGGATATCTAAAATTTTCGGATCCGATACGCGAAAATCCGAAATCGATCTGAATTCAAAATAAAAAATGAAAAATTAGGGTGCTAGAACACCATCGGTGCCAAATTTGAAATTTTCAGCTACACGTTGCGCGCAACTAGCTACTAGCTAGTGTTAGGTAAAATTTCATAATGTAATTAGGTTGTTATAACCAAATGAGTGCCACGAACAATTAGGAACAAACCCACAAATACAATATAGAACAAATAGCAAAAATAATAATAAAAGACACAAGTGTTTGTGAGGAAATTTAGATTTCCTCCCCTCAAATATTATCGTATTATTAAGTTCTTGCAAAATAATACAATAACCCAATGTATTTTCCCTCTTATTTTCTAGTTAAGCTTAAACCCTTTTTATAGGCTAAGCTAGAAATTAACCCACGTCTACTGGAATTATACTTGTTCCCCAAGTCTAAATAATTCTAGAGATTGTTACATACCAAAATATATCTAGTTTCCTAATTACAATTCTAAATTAAACTAGGAAACAAGATATTAAACCAAACAAGTCCGTTTCGTATTCTTATCGGCTTAACTAAATTGTGTTTAATTCCTAACATAAGTATTGCTAGGTTTTTTTTATTCTTTAATGAAGTTTCGTTTTATATGGCTAGTAGATTTTTAAACATAAATATCTCATCTCCTTAACATTTATTTTTAAACAAGTAGATTTTTAAACATACATGAAAGTATATTAAATAAAATAATAACTAAAATAAAACAAGATTTAATAAATATCATGACTTATTTCTTCAAACGTAGGGAGAATATGCACATTCGTTTTCATTAAAACAACGAGAGTTGTTACATGATTTTAATTAATATGGAGTGTATATAAAATACTTTTTAGATTCATATGCTATGATATTGTGAATCTTAATACAATTTTACTAGCTAACACCTTACTTTGATTATCATCTCCCTCAAAAATGAAACTTGAATTGCTAGTATTCGTGTTATGTTTTAGTTTTCAGTTTTTGGTATCTAGAGCTTTAGAATGTAGTT
Organism: Spinacia oleracea; assembly: GCF_020520425.1. Classification (NCBI taxonomy): domain Eukaryota; kingdom Viridiplantae; phylum Streptophyta; class Magnoliopsida; order Caryophyllales; family Amaranthaceae; genus Spinacia; species Spinacia oleracea. The sequence goes on from NC_079488.1 coordinate 105,201,304, forward strand.
CATCTAAAGTGGCTTATACTATCACCGTTTCACAATCTGGCGATGCAAATTTCACCACTGTTACAGATGCTCTCAAGTTCATTCCTTCGGGGAACAATCAATGGATCAAAATATTGCTAAAACCCGGAACTTATAAGTAAGTAAATAAATCTCATGAAATTTGTCATTCAATTGATCGATCATTTGACCCGATATTTATTTGTGTAGGGAGAAAATAGAAATTCAGCAAGATAAAGGATGTATAGTTCTTGAAGGAGAAGATCGTACTACAACAAAAATAACCTATGATGCTCATTCTAACACATTGGAAAGCGTTACTTTTGCTGTGTCCATGGACAACTTTGTAGCTAAAGGAGTGACCTTTGAGGTAAAACTTTTTATAAGAAATTAGGCGTAAGACATTACATATTTACATGCATCTTAAACAAAGATCTTAAATTATAATTCAAGATCTCTCAAATTGAGATGCTGCTTTGAATATTGTTTCGATTTAAAGTTCTTAAATGTCATGTAATTTACCTTCAACTATTATTTGAAACAATTACTTCAAAAATTTCATCTCTTTCACCATTTATTCTACTAAACAACTAATCTAAACAAGTGGAGTACATTATTAGTTTCAACATTATTATAATTTTTTTTTTATTATTATTTATTTATTTCAGTTAACTCATCAATTTCACCTTTATTTCAGTCAGTGTTGTCAAATAAATTCTTAATAGTATATAGAACTACGACCATGTTCTTAATTTCGAAATTGATTATTACGAGATTAAATATTTTTGTAGTAGCACCCAATGACTTTTTTGTAGTAATTCATTAACAAAATTCTACTTTTTTTCCCCCTTGGGATAGAACTCTTATAATATAATACAAAAAGACACCGTTCCGGGTGTAGTTCCAGCCGTTGCCTACAAATCTTATGGCGACAAGCATGCATTTTATTCTTGTGGTTTCGTGGGATTTCAAGATACAATATGGGATGATAAAGGTCGCCATTATTTCAAGTCTTGCTATATTGAAGGGGCCGCTGATTTTATATGGGGAAATGGTCAATCTGTATACGAGGTATACTATTAACATATTATTAAAATAATAAAAGTGCGTTAAAATAGTTTCCTTCCTTGTGTCTCATTCGCACTAAAATATATGTTTTTCATTTCTTAAATGCAGGAATGTGAAATAAATGTGACGGGAGAAGGATTCATCACTGCACACGGTCGAGAATCAGCTGGCGATACAAGTGGTTATGTGTTTAGAGGATGTAGTGTTTCAGGAACAGGACGGGTCGAGTTAGGACGAGCTTATCGTTCTTTTGCAAGGGTTATTTTCATTGACTCGAAATTCGATAATGTTATAAACCCTGAAGGCTGGTCCATTTGGCATCAAGAAGGGCATGAGTAAGTTTTTTTTATACATAGTTATAGCTAAATTTTGACCCGTCGTCGTTATTAAGGCCCTGTTTAGTTCACCTTATTTCAGGACCTTATTACTTATTTCAGATCTAATCAGATCAGATCAGACCAGATCAGATCAGATCAGAAAAAATAAGTTCAGATCAGATCAGATCAGAAAAAATAAGTTCAGATCAGATCAGACCAGATCAGACCAGACCAGATTATTATTATTATTATTATTATTATTATTATTATTATTATTATTATTATTATTATTATTATTATTGGTATATGTTTATATCATTGTTATTATATTTAATATTTTATTACTATTATTGCTTTAATAAAAAATAATGTCTTGTCGGTGCAATTAAAATCTATTATTTAAGGCATAAAAAAATATTAAAAAAATATTCAAATTGATCATGTCCAAATTAAAACCATTAAGTCCAGATTAGAAACGATATGATCAGGTCATGTCCATATCAGAACTGATTTTTATAGATCAGAACCATTATATATCCAGACTAGAACTGATAGGATCAGATAATATCTAGATCATAACTGATATGTACAGATCATGTCCAGATCATGTTCAAATATGCAAAGATCTTGTCTACATCAGAGTCGATCCTTACAGAACCAATATGTTCAGATCAAAACCAATTTGTACAGATCATGTCCATATCAGAATCGATATGTCCAAATTATAACTTGTCTAGATATCGACTCTATACAGATTATGTTAACATCAGAATTGATCTGCAAAGATCATGTCTAGATCAGAACTAGTCTGTACAGATCATGACCCGATCAGAACTGATCTGTATAGATCATGACCAGATCAGAACTGATCTGTACAGGTCATGACCAGATCAGAACTGATATGTACAGATCATGACCAGATCAGAACTGATATGTACAGATCATGATCAGAGCAGAACTGATCCGTACAGATCATGACCAGATCATGTCTAGATCAGAACTGAACTGTACATATCATGTCCAGATCAGAACTGATCTTTACAGATCATGTCCAGATCAGAACTGGTCTGTACAGCTCATGTCCAGATCAGAACTGGTCTGTACAGATCATAACCGATTTATCTAGATCATGTATAGGTCTATCTAATATAAGGAATAGTTAAATCATGAGCAAAGTCAAGTAAATAATAACAATATTATAAATTAGTGTAACATTTATTTTACACGTAAGTCGTTTAATATTAATAAATGTAGATTTTTGTTTAAACTTAATTCAGAAGAATCAGATCAGATCAGATCAGATCAGACCAGATCAGATCAGATTAGATCAGATCAGACCAGATCAGATCAGATCAGATCAGATCAGATCAGATCAGATCAGATCAGACCAGATCATATCAGAAAAAATAAGTTCAGATCAGATCAGACCAGATCAGATCAAATCAGATCAGATCAGGAGAAATAAGGTGAACTAAACAGGGCCTAAGTTGTCATTAAAGATACAAATTCTTGTAGCGGAGAACCCTTGTCACCTTGTAAACTCGTAGAACTTAAAAGACAGTAAAGAGACAAAAGGATAGTAAAATCATGATACGGCCGGTTTAAGTGACCTTGTGAGCCACCAACTTAAGATGACTCGGTATCCTTTTGAATGGATACCATGGGATTGTCATACGTAGTGTGATTTTAGGATGAAATCTCACTTTAGGTAGAATTTTCGCAGGTCGGATACGGTAAAATTATCAGAAAACTAATATGATATTTTGTTTGAAATGCAGAAATGATATCACATTCGCAGAAGTGAATTGCAAAGGTCCAGGGGCTGATACATCAAATCGTGTTCCATGGGAAAAGAAGTTGGATGCCTCAGAAGTTGAACAATACACTACACAAGCTTTTGTTGACCAAGATGGATGGATTGCTAAACAACCCCTATGATCATTCATTCATTAATTTTATTTTTACACATATTTAGGATATACATAGTCAAAGAACTGAAGAAGTGAATGTAAGATCCATCAATTAGCTTAATTCTTTCAACTTTCTTAATTTAATTACTGTTGAATTGAGTTTATGATTCGTTAATTAGTTAAGAAAGTTGAAACAATCTCTATGGTCATTGATTAAAAAGTTGAATTTAAGAGCCATCAATGAGCTTCAATTCGATCTTTCTATTCTCTTAATTAATTATCTTAATTATTTATTTATTGTTTGAGTTAATGATTCGTTAATTAAAACGTCAAATGTTTAATTTTAGACATTTATTGTTTATTAATTGTATTATTGTATATCTTTATTTAATTATGCATGAACTTGTGATGCTTCCTCTAATCTTGTTAATAATGGAAATTATGGATTACATTAGTTTAGTCCTTTTTGCGTGTGTGTGTGTGTGAGAGAGAATAGATGTAAGATGTATAGTTAACTAGATTAGGTCTCGTGTACACACGGCCAACGGGTATTCGAAAATTATTATTTGACCATCTTTTTTGTAAAATATTTACATGAAATATTTATCTCTTAAATCTAATGCGTAATTAATAAAAAAATATTGAACATACTCATTTAATCATCTAATATAAAATGTTCGCCATACTACGTATTATATACTTTATATGTTGAATACTAATTTGACCAAAATATTCGTTATTATATGTCAAATTTTCCAAAATATTCGTTATTTTATGTTATTTTGACCAAAATACTGAGTAAATATATTTTCTATAATTGATATGTTGATTTGACTAAAATATTACCAAAATCGTCCAATACTATCATATTCTATAATATTATTTTGTTCCATACATAAACATTTATAAAAATGAGAGAAAATAATATAATAAATAAAGTAGATATATTTTGTTAGGAAATATTTTTTTTGGGGGGGGGAGGGGGGAATTTTACACCAGGAAATGACATGTATGGTGTCTGTTTTAATATAATGTAATAGATGAATGAACATGTAACTATTTTACAACATTTCATTAACTATACATCTATCAACCATGTTTTTTTGTTCACCTTTATTTTCACTTACTTCGGGAAAGTAAATTCGGGTAAATTTAGATAAGTTCAAATCTCTAAGAACCCTTTATCATTTTGCATGAATCATATCCCACAAAACTGAAATGGTGTTTCACTATATGAAGAGAATAATGGGCATGAACTATATAACTAATTCCATTTTCTATTTTATTAAAGCATATCATCTTGATCTCGTTCCTGTACTAAGATCATCTACACTTCTCAATTCAGAAATGAACCAAACTTTATTTTATGAGGCTAATTATAATTACACCAAAATGGAAGTGTATAAACAAAATATTGTTAGGGCCGACCTTGAACTTTAAAAGATACTATGTAATGTACGAGTGTACGACATAGCAGCGTGCATGATTTATAGCTTCACGAGTTCACATGCAGTGAAAATTAATAAGTATTTCGTACTACGTATATTGTATGCTAGTTGAGATCTACTTATGTATATATACACATGAAAATTAGATATATGCTAGCTTATGTAAACAAATACTCCTAGCTTCGATCACTACAAAATAATCATTTTATAGAGACGAGGAATTTCGTCTCTAAATAGGCCAAATCCGTCTCAAAATGATAATTAGAGACAGATTTGAGACGTAAATAAGGCGTCTCTATAGAAGGCGTCTCAAAATTTTCGAGACGTAATTTTGGCAAATCCATTACAAAGTTGAGATGAAAATTTTGAAACTCCATATACTATTCCATCTCAATGTTAAAATTTTAGTAATCCGTCTCAAGTTTGAGATGCTTATAGTATCCGTCTCAAAATTCGTCTCTAATAATGCATAATTTTGTAGTGAATTCAATTAAGCTTCAACCCCTTTTGTCTTTCATTTACCCTCAAATTTTATCTAAAAAAGGTATGCAAGTTCTATTGCAATTTTTTGCGTTCTGCTTCCTTTTGTAAACTACTTCTTGTTTCTTGCTGTCCAGTGCTCTAGAATGCAAAACTAGCCCAAATCTGTCAAAGGGGGCTTATACTATCACGGTTTCTCAATTTGGCGATGCAAATTTTACCACCGTAACATACGCTTTCAATTACATTCCTTCAGGGAATGACCAATGGGCCAAGATACTACTACAACCAGGAACTTACAAGTAGTTAACTAGTCGATCCCTAAATCAAATATGTTTAATTTATTACTTTGTGGTATATGTTCATATTTAAAGTAGTTGTTATCTAGAACGTAGTGTTGTTTTATCTGGTGTTTGGTTTGGATTTAGGCCTAATTTAATATAGTTTGAAAATAAAATTTGGTCTAGCTTGAAATATTTTCCTCAAATCCGATTCCAAGTATCTACAAAATCTAATCCACTATAGAATTTCGTAATTTGGCTCAAATTCTTTACCGTGCTGGTTGTAACCCCTCCAAAATGACGTCGTTTTGTGTTGTTCAGCACGAACATTTATATAAAAATTTCAAAAATGAACATTTACTGATTTGAAAATGATCATTTACGTACTTATTGATTTAGAAATCAACATTTACTATTTTGAAAATGAATATAGTTACTGTATGAATATACTTTGAAAATATACTTGTATTTACAAATTGTGCAATTAAAAATTCCAAATAGATTGTTACTAACAATATATATGAACATGTTAAGAATCGCCTTTGTAAAATTGTACTCTGTACTTGAATTACAAAATATTGATAGAAATCACCATCTTATTGTTCCATATCTTTAATCTTGAGTCTTGCTTTTGATGTAGTCTCGAATTTGTGATTCGATCTTTTGGAGAAGTACGATCTAAATACAACATTAATTTGACCTTCAAGGTACTTTCCTGGTTTTTATAGACCGAAAATAGTAAATAGTTTGATATGAATATATACTAAAGAGGAACATGTATTGTTTTCGAAAATGATGAACAAAATGTTTAAATGATATTGAATATACGAGAAAAATAACAATGTATTAAACTTGAACATTCAACCTTTTGCAAATTAATATACATATTCAAAATAAATTTTAACGTGCTTTTGAACTACTATAATACAATACAAGCACTATGAACATGAACAATAAATCATTTAATTTATAAATGAACATAATACCAATTTATGATATATGTACTAACTTGATAATACGAAAATGTATTTTTGATGATAAACATAAAACTTACATAAAAATAAACGTATTATGCATTCATATTATGGATATCATACCTTTTGATTTTAAAATTTTTAAAATGAACAAGATGGTTAGTTCAAGTAGTTAATAACATGTTCTCTTTTTATTATGAACAACATATAATTGAGAGTGATGGATAGCTCAGTTGGTTAGAGCTTCCATCCCTGTTCCAAGTGATCCTGGGATCGATTCTCATCCCCGACCTTGTGGCTCATTTGCACCAAAAAAAAATGAACAACATATAATTATTTGAAAATGAACATTTCTTTACATTAAAGAATATCAAGTTAAAATATATATACATAGTAATTACGTGTAGTAATTATACAACAATTGTAATTTTGTCATTGAAAAAGTACTCATATAACCACGTGTATCTAATAGAATATATACCCATACATGCTTAAGTAAGTCAATGCTCAAAGAAGATAAAAATAAATAAAAAATACATTTTGAACATATATTATGTATCTAATTAGGGATATGTAGCCATAGTCCAAGATATTTGGTTTATGAACATATTATCTTCTCATAATGAACATAAATATTTTCATAATATGATGATCACTATTTTTACCTTTTCATAATATGTACATAAAAATTTACACAAAAGAACATCGTGTTCTTTCAAAATGAATATGATCAACAATAATATGAATAGATAGTATAACATATAAAATCACTGTGTATGCTTTTCATTTGAATTTGCTTTTTGTTATTTCTTGTGGAATTACTTGAATGTTAAAATTAAATGGTTGAAATGAACACTATAATCAATTTAAAAATGATTTTATACAAATATAACAATTTAACAACTAAAATGAAATAAGAACATCATAATATCACAAAATGAACATAATATTTATTTCTGGTATTTTAACATTTTGGCAACTCTCTAAATTTTACAAAATTGTAACTATGAATATCTTGTACTCCCTCTATTCTCGAATATTAGTCTCTTTTGGAATCTTGAAACTATTCACAATTGAAGAGAATCTTCTAATTTCTTTCCAATACGTACTTCAAAACATAATCATGTGAGATCTCATTTAGTTCGTCTTAATGTGTACTTTAACAATATCAAAATTTTATATTTTTCTAACATACGTATTTAGAGATATTTACGTTTAAATATTGAGTTGAAACGAATTGAAAAGTCAAAACATGATTAAGAACGGAGGGAGTACATAAATTATTTGTAAGACAAATGACAAGATTATACGTAGTGCACATCAAAGTGAACATTTAATTGTCTAAAAGTGAACATTTTATTATTTAAAAATTAACATTTTAAAGTTACTAAACTTAATCAACGAGCATTTAATATTTATTATAAATAGATATGAACATCATAAACTCAAATTTAACTTCAGACCTTTTCAAAATTACCATAATGATATATTAATACGAGCCAGATCTGAAACTTTTGAAGAATTTTGTTAAGAAAATGGAGAAATAAATTGGAGATCGAAACCATTTTTTTTTAAGTATCTTACGTATTAGCAAAATAAATTTTAAGATGAATGACAATATTATGCACAACAAAAATGAGCATTATATTCTCAGAAAATAAATCTTTTATTTTCAAAAAATGAACATTATTATATTCCAACATTTAACCAACAAGCATATATTCAACCTTCATACTAAACGAATATGAACATTAGAATCTATTAATATAAACTTCAAATAAATCTAGATCTAAACAAAAAATGAACATTATTATATTCCAACATTTAATTCAATCAACTAAAATAGTTTAACTCAAATTTTATTAGAATAATTATTTGACATAAATTTTATTGGGACATGACGCAAATCAATCAAAAATTAACATCAACTGAAACTAATATTACCTCAAATTTGGTTGCACATAATGTAATTGCTGCAAACTAAGCACAAATTAAAGCATACTCAATTCGTTCTTAAATATTAGTCCTGTTTTGACTTTTCAACTCGTTTCAACTCAATTTTTAAACGTAAATATCTCCAAATACGTATGTAAAATATAAAAATTTGATATTGTTAAACTACACATTAAGACGAACAAAATAAGATCTCACATGAATATGTTTTAAAGTATGTATTGGAAAGAAATAAGAAGATTGTCTTCAATTGTGAATAATGTCAAGATTCCAAAAGGGACTAATATTCGAGAATAGATGAAGTATATAATTGAAAATAAGAAATTATAAAAACAATAACCAATCTTGCTCCGAAATAATCAATCATAATTTCCAATTCAAAAACAATTAGACAAATCCAATCATCTTTATGATTATTGAATCATAACTTATGATTGAGCTAAATTTCGGCATACCATTAATTAATCCATAATTCACCTCAATCACCCACAATTTACATTTCTACTATATAAACCTATCTAGCTCCCTCCTCATCCTAAATTCCTATATAATCACTCAAAACACAATCTATGTTTCTCTCTCCGTTTATTTGATCTCTAATATATTTCCATGTTATACATGTACTTTATAGAGTATTGGGTATTATTAGATTATAATTGAATGACTACTACTAATTATACATTATAATTATATTAATTTTCTTACAGTTATATATCATACATTTGGTGGATCTCAATCTATCGTTTCATTTTTTAAAAGTTTTTTACCTATCTCTTTTGTTGCTTATTCTTTTCATAATTGTTTATTACTCCATTATAACTACTCCTATTCAAGTTCTATATTTTTTTTTAATGAATTTTTTATGAAATACTCCTGAATTTTGGCATAATTCACCAAATGCCCATTAACTTTCAGAAATACACTAAATAACCCTCACAAATGACTTAATACCCAAGATACCCTTACTAATGACGACGCCGTTAGTCCTGCGTTAGCCTAGTTTCATAATTCACCAAATAACCATATTTTAATACTTATTTCACCAAATACCCATATTCTGAAACATAATTCACCAAATACCCATAACTTAAAATTGCCCATTTTGATGCTCAACGACTAATTTTTGTGTTTGAAAAGTAGTCGTTGCTTATTGTTTGCTTATAAATACCTTTTTCTAAATGGTTATTGTAGTTTAGAAATTGTTTTTTTAATTTCATATCATTTTAAATCAAAATGTTCTTTCGATGAAGTTAACTCCCAGCAGGGTGTTATCGAAGAGCTGCTGACTTAGTCGTTTTCAGAAAAAAGCTTGACATTTTCACCAAACCACTCAAAATTGAAGACAAAAAGAGCTTGACTTACTTTTTTTAGTCAATGCTTATTTTGACACTGATGACTCTCTCTCTTCAACCGTAGACGGATTTCATTTCTATAAAAATGAGAGGAAATACCACGAAATTTCCATCAAATTTCCCGAAAACTACTCAATAAATAACTTCACCTTCAACCTTCTAATTATCCTCCATTTCCTCTTTCACTTACACTTCTCTGTTTGGCTCATTTGCTCCATTTTCGAATTCCTCACTAAATTCAGAGTGAAATTCAGCTTTTGCTTAACAACTTCGCCCTAAATTTATAAATTGAAGGTTCGGAAATACTCTCTCCTTTGTCTGATTGTAATCAATGAACTATGTTTTTGCTCAATTTATTTTTTCTTCTGTTTCTTAATGTTTTAACAGGGTAATTATGAGGTCTTCGTCAATTTGTCAGCGTTTTCTATCGTAACCGCCATTTTAAGCTGCTAATTACCAACTACGGAGGATACTACTCTTTTATCCTGGAGTATTTAATTTCGGTGCGTTCTTTATTTGATTTTCTCTTATTTGAATTTATTAACACCAACTTATTATTCCCGAATTGAACTATTCTCTTATTAGAACTTATATTAGTTGTAAATTGAACTATTCTCTTAGTGAGCTTGGTTGAACTTATTTTTCCGAATTTATCTAAACTCATACGAACTGGTTTTTGTTGTTGTTGTTGTTGTTGATGATGATGATGATGATGATGACTTATCCAAACTTAAGAACTACTCCTTCTGTCCCTTAATACTCGACCTATATTGACCGGACACGCTTGTCAATGCACAATTTTGACCACAAATTTCTTTAACTATCATAAAAACTTATAAAAATATTAATATTTTGAAAATATATATTAAGATGAAGCCAAAAATATATTATATACTAACATTTATTTTCATATACTAGAAATAAAATAGGGTCAAAGTGAATTATGTGAATAGTGAAAACAGGTCGAGTATTAAGGGTCGGAGGTCGGAGGGAGTAACTTTTTTTGGGTGTAGACTTACCTAATCTTATATTCTTGAAGAGTATAGCCTTCATAAACGTACGAAGTATACAGTGGCTGGAATTTGTTTATTGTGAATATTAACTAGCTTAGTTGGTTAAAATGGGATCAAACCGTCTACGTTCACCGTCTACGTTCATTGCTTTTGTGCTTTCTTTATGGTGTTTACACCAATACAAATTGTTTAGTACTTAATTGCTGATTAGCCAGTAGCATTTTTAAATCAAACTGAAAATAAATATGAGTATATTTCATTGACTAGTGTCTAGTGGTCGATACATTCAAGTCTTCCAACTACCTGTTTTTTTGTCTTTCAACGTACAAAAAAGAGGGGGAATAAAAAGTGAATGAAATCCTTTGACTACGTACTGGTTCATACTTCATAGTTTCAATTCTTTGATTTCATGTTTGTATTATACTCTATGAAAATAGAATCATGTTCACATAGTTCACCTGTTGCTTTCTTATAAAAGTCCTGTGTCATAATGTTCTAATCTTTAAATGGACGAGGAGTATAACTCCTTGTTAGTGTAGTTAATATTACTGGTATAGGTCGTATAGCCAAGGTATCTGATAGTGTTTGTTCTAAAATGCTCCTCAGCTTGATCTATATTAGATTATTAGATCAGTGTTTTATGGACTTTGGAGACAAATACTTAGTTCTGGTACAGTGGTACATCCTACATGTAAGTATAAAATGAATAAATGATTATTATGGACTGTTTGGAGTAGGGCAAGGCGGCGAGCAATAAGTTTTTTTATCCCTCTCAATGGCGATTGAAGGTGTTGTTTGTGGAGGTCTCTTTCAAAGTGCATGGTGCACAACATTCCAGTCTTGTTCTGTGATTCTTAAAATCAAGATGTCCTTTCTTTTTTATGATCTTATGATTAGCAGATTTTGAGGAAGTTGCAATGTATGTAGCTTAACCTATAACTGGTCTAAACTCTAAATGGATAAATCATTATATGATAGGTGATTCTTATATGCTGAAGAAAGCGGATAAAATTTTGTAAAAAAGTTCTTTTTCTTCTTCTTAATGTTTAGCCATTGAAACATTAATCTTAACTTGGAGATTCAATATGTTGGCAGGGGGTTACTCAACGGTGCCTTCTTTGGCTTTGGATACGGTACAAATAGTGCATTTGATCCAGGATAAGTCATCATGTCAGGAACTTTGCAGCTTTCTGAACATTTGAATAACAATCGAGACAGAGTCATAAGGTGTGAATCTCAGAGTATGAAGTGCTCATGAATCTTTTTGCTGTAGTTCCACAGTTATGCTGAATAAGTACATCAATTCACCAGAAAACTAAAATTGATGTCAACTTATATTGAGGTCTGATCTCAGGGTTGTTGTAAGTAGGTTAAAATTGGCTACACTGTTGGGATCTACTTAATCTGTTTGAATTTTCTTTCCATTATAATGGCTACCGATCTAAGCTGTCCTCTGCGTCATGCACTCTCTCTCAGGTTTGAAGAACAGAATTCAGAAGGATCGTCAACAAGTTCTGAGCTACCATTTTATATTACTCAAACATCATCACCCTCCACAGAGAAGACAGCGGGATTTGGTTCAGTCTTTGGAGTTATCCGTCGAGGATTTAAGAGAGGTTCTCATGGGATAAGAACATTAAAAGGACCTCTGAGTTTTCAGGCACTCTACTACCAATCTGCAAAGAAGCCTGAACCTCAAGAGCATGTACTTGATCCCCAGGGGCCGTTTCTGCAAAAATGGAATAAGATATTTCTGATATCATGTTTTTTTGCTATGGCTTGGGATCCATTGTTCTTCTACATTCCAGTCATTGATGGCAAGAAGAAATGCCTCAGTTTGGATAGAAAATTAGAAATAATAGCTTGTATTCTTCGCACATCCACAGACTTGTTCTATCTACTTCATATCATCTTACAGTTTCGTACTGGTTATGTCTCTCCTTCTTCTCGAGTGCTTGGAAGAGGTGTATTAATCAAGGATTATGCTTCTATAGCTACAAGATATCTCTCGTCATACTTCATTGTGGACGTTCTGGCCGTGCTTCCCTTCCCACAGGTACTTTCTGGTTCTCGAATATTCCATTCTTTAAAATTTAAAGTTTCTATGTTAAAAGTTACAGTATAAGAAAGGAATGCAGACATCATTATTTGCAAATGCCTTTTCCAAACCTGTTTTAGATGCCAGTATTCCTCGACCTTTTAAGCTACTTTCTGAAACTGTTGTTATTGGTTATTATGGAATTATCACTGCTATTTGTCAGGTTAAGCGTAAATCTGGCATCCTCTTTGCTGATCGCTTGCTTATGCTTGTTATACCAGTAATGAGAGAAAGAGAAGCATTGTTCTTGTTGAGGTGTTGTCTGATTTTACTTGTTAGCTCCTTGATGAAGAATCTTATAGCCAATCCGACTTGGTGTGTTAAGGTTTTGTTTGACTTGTCTAATTGGAAAATAGCAACCATGAAATATCATATTCAGAAAGTTCAATTTACGGTGGTGTCACACTGCCCGGATTTTTTTTTTTAAGTTTTGGTACCTGGAGGGATATATCTTCTTTGTGTTGGTGATTACAGAATAGTGGAAAAATCAAGGGATGGATGACAGTTCTTTGATTCATATTCTTCAGTTAAAGTTTGTCATAAGCCTCAGGGTTCAGACTCCAGAGGGTTGATAGAACAAAATGATGAACAGAAAATATTGGGAGAAGTTTACTACCATGCTTAGAATGCATATTTTTACGAAGTGAACCCATTTGATCCACATTTTTTCTTTTTTGTTGTGGATTTTCGAATTTCTGACGTTCTGCTTATAGGCCATAGCTATCAAATAAGTGATGGTTACGTTGTTCTGTTGTGTTTTTCCAGATGGCAGTTTCCGTTATCATTCCAAAGTTGATGAGGGATGGTGGTCCTTTGACTTCTAAGGGTTTATTAAAAGTAGTGATTTTCGTTCAATATATCCCACGGCTCATTCGGATATATCCTTTATACAAGGAAGTAACTCGCACATCAGGAATAATCACTGAAACAGCATGGGCTGGAGCTGCTTTCAATCTGTTCCTTTACATGCTAGCCAGCCATGTAAGTTCAAATTAATCCTTAATATCTAATGCACAGACTTGATCATCACTTTGTCAATAAGATCCTTCTAAGCAGATAGCTTTATTGAACAAGTTGGTACATATTAGATCATAAATAATGAGAAAGATTTTGTAGATGGTGCTGTGAAAATGAATATTTGGAGCTTACTTTTACATTTCCTCAGCTTATTTAATTAACAACTTTCAATTTTAAAAAAAATGGTTTGACTGTATAAATTTTTATTCAGACTGCCTTAAACTTTAGCATCCATTTTCCCTCATAAGTCGTAATTTGAAATTACCAACTTATAGATCTTGCGTAAAACCACAGATCGCTGGAGCAGTTTGGTATTTGTTTGCTGTAGACCGACAAGGCAAATGCTGGCACAGTTCATGTTCAGGAGAAGGATGTCATTCTCTGTCTTTATATTGCAAATACCAACCCAACCCTGTATTAAACTACACATTAAGCAGTTCTTATTGCAAGCTTGTAGATCCTGGTGTCATAACAGATGCTTCCACGTTTAACTTTGGCATGTACTACGATGCTCTTCAATCAGAAGTGGTACAATCCACTCATTTTTTAAGGAAACTCTTCTACTGCTTTTGGTGGGGCCTTCGAAATCTTAGGTATGCATTTAACCAATCCAGAATTTTTGAAGTATCTTCCTCTATTTTGTGGCTTAGACGATGGTGGTACATCTTATACAGTTCAATTATAATACCAGAGGTTTAGAAGAACACATGTTGCTCCTTAAGGTCATGGCCTCATGGGCCCTCCTTGCATAAGATGAAGAGCTAAACTATTTCGTAGACTTTTATAGAAGGAGGCGGTATCCCTGTTACTTTTCAGTCATTATATCTTGCATTATATCAAACAATCATGCGGCTGACTATGAGTTCTGAACTATGGTTACTACAGATTAAAAACTATTTTCTTCTTCTCGGCAGCTTTCTGGTATTTGAATTGCTGTAGGAAAGTAAAAACCTAAGGAGAATTTTTTTTATTTAACCAACATCATGTGTTTTTTCTGGGATTGCCAATTAAGACGGTAGATTAAAGTACAGTTTAGGATGGTTGAAATGCAAAGGCTATACATTTGACTTATGATGCGTTCTATTCATATGATTTTCACTTATTTTTTTTCTGAACTTATTAAAACTTAACAAAACTTATTTTAGTTATAAATTGTACTTGGTCAACCCTTATATTTCCTGAACTTATCTTATCTGAACTTAACTTAACTTATCTGAACTTATTTTTCCTGAATAAGTGGAAATAAGGTTAGCAGAACAGAACCTTACTTCCTGGATGCTTTTCTTGCAGCTCTCTTGGTCAGAATCTGAAGACAAGTACTTTCATTGGGGAGAACTTATTTGCAACCTTCATTTGTATTGCTGGACTGGTTCTGTTTTCATTGCTTATTGGGAATATGCAGGCAAGTCACTTGACATGAATGTTCCGTCTGCTGATTGATATAAACAGATAGCTGATTAATTTTTCTGAATGGTGTTGGGGTTTTAGTTTAGGTATCTAAAAATCTACTGGTTATGTGTTAACAGACATATCTACAATCAACAACTGTTAGAGAAGAGGAGATGAGAATAAGAAGGCGAGATGCAGAGCAGTGGATGTCCCACCGTTCGCTTCCAGAGGACATGAGAGAGAGGATTAGAAGGTATGAGCAATACAATTGGCAAGAAACAAGAGGTGTTGATGAAGAGAGTGTTATTAGAAACCTTCCTAGGGATCTTAGGAGGGACATAAAGAGGCATCTCTGCATGGCTTCTCTGATGAGAGTGAGTGCGCACATCCTCTGCTTAACTTGATTCTCAAATTTCTTTCTAGACTTCATTTCTCATCACTATGAATTTTTGCAGGTTCCAATGTTTGCAAAATTGGACGAGCAACTGAAAGATGCAATGTGTGATCGTCTCAAACCAGTTCTTTATACTGATAAGAGCTTCATTGTACGCGAGGGTGATCCAGTTAACGAAATGCTGTTTGTAATGAGAGGAAGTTTATTGACTATGACCACAAATGGTGGAAGAACTGGCTTCTTTAATTCAGTTTCCCTTACAGCTGGTGATTTCTGTGGAGAATCATTGCTCACATGGGCCCTAGATCCACAGTCCTCTTCCAATCTGCCCATCTCAACTAGGACTGTACAGTGTGAGACAGAAGTTGAAGCCTTTGCTCTAATGCCTGATGATCTCAAGTTTGTGGCTTCGCAGTTTCGTAGGCTTCATAGTAAGCAGCTCCGGCACACCTTTAGGCAAGTCTTTCTCTTTCCCTTAAGTCGCCAGATAATATGTGATTGTTGAAGGGGGTACTCTTCTTATCAATTTAGGTGGCATAAAGGAGATTTTAGGGCAAACATTACTAGACAAATGCATGTTCCAGAAACAATTATGTTGTTCAAAGCTTTAAACTTGAGTCCTATAGATAGTTGTTATAACATAAGCAAGAAAGATTATAAATAACCTAAATAAAGAACACAGAGATTTAACGTGGTTCACTAACGATGTGTTAGCTACGTCCACATGCAGAGGAGGGGAAAGTTTCTGTGTACAGATTACATGAATATATAATATATATCTGGATGATATTTGTGTAGAGTCGGACCAGATACTCTTACGAAATATAACTAGCTTATGACTTAGGGAGTTTATATAGTACTCTCTAAACAAATGCGGAAAATAGGCCCAAAACCGATAACCCTAGTGTACAATAACTCTAGCGAGATCCCCGTGTTGAGGAGTTGCAGTAAGGAGCTTGACCGATTCAAGGCATATTCTAACAATAGTAAATGTCAATTTTGATTTATGAACTTTTCAAATTAAGTTGAGTCCTAAATATAGTCATAACTTCTGAGACAACGAAAACTTATTTTTAATGGTTATGTAAGACTTATTTTTAAACCTGGGAAATGTGATGCATTCAGGTTTTATTCACTACAATGGAAGACATGGGCAGCCTGTTTCATACAGGCTGCATGGCGACGTTACTACAGAAGGAAGAAGCTTGAGAAATCTTTACAAGAAGCTGAAGAATATGCTCTTGCAAAGGAAGGTGGAAGCTCACCAAGCTTTGGTGCCACCATTTATGCATCAAGGTTTGCTGCTAATGCACTTCGTAATCTGCGACGTAATAGTCCCCTAAATACCAGAATTCCACCAAGGTCACCCCTCCTCAACTTGCAAAAGCCAACTGAACCTGATTTCACATCCATCTGAACTCTGAAGATGGCCAGTTAGCATTTCAGAACTCTCCCTTTCAAGTTGTTCTTGCTTCTTCTCTTTAATAGTGATGTTTAGAATTAGATTAACACCATTCAACATGTAAAATTTGTAAAGTTACTGTAGTAAGTATAAACTACAACTCTACAAGCTAGTTTCAAATGCAAAGTGATAGTAGTCTAGTAGGATCAGTAAATGTCCAGTTTGTAGTTCAAGTGATTCTCCAATATGATTGCCAGTTCTCATTCTGTTTTTTGTTCCAAGGCTCCGTTTGGGAGAAATTCCGAGTTAATCTCAGTGATTGGAAATTTTTTTCCTCGTAAATATTTTGCTTGAAAACGGTAGGAGATATAATGTTAGGTGTTGACTGTATATAATACCATATTTGTAGTTATAGACTGTATATTACTTAGTTTTGATGGTATACCACTTGTTGTTGACTAAATGTTTTATGATTGCTGATAAATTACTAAATACAATATAGTTTATTGGTAAGTGATTGACTGAATTTTATAGTTGTAGATTATTTATTAGTAGAAGCTTATTGTATATTGTGAGACGTTGACTGTATATTATATAGTTGTTGATGTATTATGAAAATACAATAATGACCGTACATGTGCCCCACTTTTGATGACATGTCACTGTACTTTAACCCATTAATGGCATTTTCGTAATAAAAGCATCAATTATTACGAAATTGTCATTTGATTTGAAAAATTTCTCAATCAATGAGATTAACTCGGAACGACTCTTCGTTTGGTAGGAAGTAAAACGTTTTCGTGGAAAACAATTTTTCCATTTTCAATTATTTTACGTTGTTTGGTTTGACAAGGGATGAAAAACAATTTTTCGTAACTCGCTCGAAGACGGAAAAAACTTTTCCATTTGATAGGGAGGAAAATCACTTGTTCACATTTCCTCCTTTATTCTTTACCTCCCTCTCCCTTCTTCCCCTCAATGTTTTCTCATTTCTTTTAAGGAACCAAACAAACGAAAACTAGTTTAGAATTGTGTTTTCTCTTGAAAAATTATTTTGCACTGAAAACGTTTTACACCAATTCCACGAGTGGAAGTCGACTTGCATTGTTTTGCAGCCAAACAGAGTCCAAGTGCCAATAACATCATACTGTCCTTTTTTATTTGCCCCATTTACTATTTTGGTCAATCCCTAAAAGATTGCCCTATTACTAAAAATGGACATGTGACTACAAATTTACTCTCACATAAAACATATTTAGCTCATCATTTTTTTTTTTATTCTCAATTTCAACCAACCCAATATTTAATAAAGCATTTTTAAGACATGAAGCCAATAAGGGACACTTCCATAAGAGCCCAATATCATATTTGTACCTTCAGAGACAAGCTCGAGAGTAGTTACTAAAGACGAACCGACCTAAACTACGAGATCACGCCTCATGCCAAATGACAAGGAGGGAATTACTCTCTTTTTGTTAGGTGTATAAGTGTATTACTATTTACTACGTAGTGTAGTACTCCGTATGAGGTAATTTAGTGGATAAATGTAATTTACTTGGTACTTACTTGTATTATGTTCTTCTATTTTTTTTATTTTTTTTTATTTTTTGCAAGGTAAGATGAATAACTCTACCGGGTCGGAATCCCACACGGGTCAACCCGTCCGGATTAGCAGGTTAGACACTTTGAGAGTGGGGGAAGTGAAAAGGGGAACCCTCCCTTAAAGTGCCTCAGTGGGGATTGAATCCCCAACCTTTGGTTGGAAGGTGGAATTCTTTCCACTAGGCCAAGACACACTTGGTTATGTACTTCTATTATTGTTGGCGAATACTTTGTATGATTAACTGGATAGTGATTTTAATGTACATGTTAGTATGTTACTATGGGCCTATGGCACTATACAGAGTAGTTTGTATTCATCTCCTTTTTTCTCGACCTTGTGTTGTTCTTTGAATTGGTCTCTCTTTGAAGGAGCTTGACTTCCCATCCCAAATGAACAAAAAAGAAAGAAAAAGATTGACTCCATTAATCACAATATTCAAAGGTCTCCGGCCTCTATCCCTCCCCTTCTTTTCTTTAAAAAGAAGAAAAACGGCTTTGGTGAAAAAAGGAAGGAAATATTGAAATTCATATTGATAATTAACAGAATTACAGTCCAAGATATAGTATCAAGTTTTTGATAGGGTAAAAAACCAATTACAAACTTTACTATAAGGCGGTCTTACACAAAGATTACATTGGTGCCATATAAGTTAAGCAATGGAACCAATTAGTTAAGCACTTGAACTAATTAGTTAAGCACTGAAACTAATTAGTTAAGCAAATGAACTAATTAGTTAAGCAATGGAACCAATTAGTTAAGCAATTGAACCAATTAGTTAAGCAACCAAAGTCGTCTTTCCGATAAGGTGGTCTTATACAAAAGTTGCTAAAACTCAATTACTAAACAAACTTTAATTTTCATTTTTCATGCGTGTGTAAAGTTAAAGTTTTTGCTAATTACACCAATTTCACCCTACTCCTCTTATCCCAGAAATTTTAGATCGTTCCACTCAATTTTTCTTATACCCTCACTTTGTAGTTTGTACGCTATTGAAATGTTTTGTTTGGTGTAAAATATTTTTATGAATTTTTTTTCTCCTTTTCTATCATTTTGTGTTACCTTGTTTAGCAAAGGACGACAAACAATTTTTCATAACTCTCTCAATTTCTCAAAGGTGGAAACACATTTTCCATTTAGAAGGATAGGAACCTACTTTTCCACTTTTCCTCCCTTTTCCCATCAATCTTCACCCTTCTTCCATTTTTCTTTTTCTATGATTTTTTCTTTTAAGAAACCAAACAAAGCAAAACTAGTTCGGTGTTGCATGTGTTTTTCCTTGGAACATGTTTTCTTTGGAAAATCATATTTCACTAAAACGTTTTACGCCAAACCAAATGTATTCTATCTCTTACGGAGTACTTTATCTATATCCCCAAATATTTTTACACAGTTTATTACATTTGTCTTAATATTTTTGTAAATAGTAACTGTAAATATCATTATGAAACAGAAATAGTATGATACGAAGTATTAAGAACAAATAGTAAATTAAGATAAAAAAAACTCAAGGTAATATAATTAGTAGTTAAATCACGAGAAGTGAAATCAATAATGGATAAATTATAACAATATTATAAATTTAAATAAAATTCATTTGATTTACGATTAATATATTGATTTTGACATTAATCTTTCAATCTACTAAAAAAAGTTGTTTTTATTTAAATATTAATTATGAAAAATCTACTACGTATCTAATAAGGATAGGAAAAAAAAAATGTATAGATAAGAAAACTAAGTTCAAATCATATAATATCAGAAAAATAAGTTTAAATCATATTAGAATAAATAAGGTGAACTAAACGAAGGCTAAGGCATTGCTCATTTCTTTGTACTCCCTTCTTCCAAATATAACCGTCACACTTTCTATTTATATCCGACTCAATTTAATTGTTACACTTCGTTTTTATGACATAGATTCAGTAATAATTTATTCTCTCTATTCCCACTTCCAAAAGTCATTGCCACACATTCTCTCATTCAACTAAAATACTACGGAGTAATTGATATCTCTCATCACTTTAATTTATTATTTAAATATAATAAATAAGTGTATAGAACAAATTATCACATAAAAAGCTGTGAATTTTTTTGCACTGACGGAGCGAGTATAATGTAAGACTTGTATAGTTGTATACTTGTATGTAACAGACTTATAGTCACCTTAAAAGTATATAAAAGTTACTCATTTGAAATGTGTTGACTTGTATGGGGTTTGGAGGTGATTAAAAGTTGTAAAAAAGACATAATTTCAAAGTTAGTGGCTTAATTAATTTAATTAGAAGTTGTTTGTTGTACGATTACTTTCAAACATCGTCGTTGTGTGTCGGCTTATTTGATGTGAATCTTTAGAATTAGTCGCACTCGATTGAGTAGGCACCCACCCTTTCATCTTACCGACAATCCCTGTTACAAAGGGTTTAAGGCTATTAATGTACCACATCATAATCATTATCTTTCCCTAAATTTCATAAGGAGTATTTCGTATTTGCTTAATTAATTATGTATTTTACGCTTACATTATGTTATCTTCTTTTAATTAATTATGTATTTTAATTTAGACAACGTACAAATAGAAATATCTTGCGTGTGTGCTATAATTATGCTATTATGTTTAATATGATTACCTACGTCCTGTTCTCTATCATTTTTTATTTTCAATTTTCTGTTTTTTTCAAAAAAAAATAAAACGAAAATATATGTAGAATTCACAAATAAATAGTTTTACAGTTTTTTTAAATCAACATAATTATTATAGATATGACTATTTTTTGGTTGATAATTCAATCTAAATCATATGATCACTTTTAAAAATAATACTCCCTCCATTCCTAAATGATCTTCCTATTTGGTGTTTGGGGTGGAAAATAAGAAAATGGAATCTTGTAATGATTGGGTGTAAGAGTAGTGATTGGGTGTAAGAGAAAATAATAAAGAAATGAAGAAAAGTAATAAAGAAATGAAGGAGGGAGAAGATATTTTTATTAAAGTAATAAAAAATCATAAAAAGTAGGGTTGGGTGGGTGAATGGGGAAATGTGAATGAATTAAATAAGGGATGATGGGAAATTTATGATAAAAAATCATGTCCAAAAATAGAAACAGGAAGATCAAATAGGAACGACATTTATAGAAACAGGAAGATAAAAAAGGAATGGAGGGAGTACTCCATAAAACCAAGAAACTGACAATTGACAGGAAACAAGCCCCTAGTTATACAATTATAACGCAAAATCTAAAAGACGTTGATAAAAAATCAACATGAAAATGACAACTTAATTTTGCAAGGTTTAATTAGAAGCCCAATTTTTTCCGCAATGGAAATTGGACTTGCAACCTCAGCCTCGGTTGTTGACTATATAGATTGAAAGGTGATGGTTGTACTATTTTAGGAAACGATTTTTGATTTAATGCATGCTTTCATACACCTCAATGGGAAATGGAGAAGTCATCCTATGCACATTACACATTTACACCTATCAAAATATTAAAAGGTTATTCCCTCCGTTTCTAAAAGATTGTCCCACATGATTTAATTTACTTTATTAAGAGTTAGTTATATTTAAAAGTAAATGGTAGGTAGATTTGTCTTTCAATTAAATTAAATAATCGTGTGTGAGGAGAGGCGTGTGAAGACCACATACCAAATAAGGTATGGAAGTATGGAACAAATAAATAGGGACATCCATTTATAATATACTCCGTATGGGACAATGTTTTAGGGACGGAGGGAGTACAAACTAAACGATTTGTGATGTACATGGATCTGGTTTTACATAAAAATAAGTACCACTATCTTGTGTTAAAAGGTAAAGCGGCTCGAGAGACATGAATTTAATTATTTTTCTGAAAAGGATAGTTTAGTCTAATCCAATAATTTCAGCTCTTCGCTTATATACTCCGTAATATAGATAGTGACTAGAGCTATTTAAAAATGAAGTTTGGCCTAGTTGACTCAAGTGGTAAGCAGCTTGATGTCGCTTAAGGGAGATCACGAGTTCGAGCCTCGTCGTATGCAAAAAGCTCTTGTTGGAAGACTCACCACCATAAACAAGGTGTGCGACCCGTGTCGACCCGGATATAGTCCGAGCTAAGCTCCAATAAACCGGGTATATATGCAAACTAAAAAAAAAGTATCTCAACTTCCACCTCAAGGTTGGACACTTTAGTGATAGCTCGAGCAACCATACTTAGTATAAATATGGTTGTAAATGTAATACTATATTGTTATGAAAATATTCGATACGGATTACTTTGTAGTTTTTTTTTCATTATTTAAAACAAGAGTACTTTGTAGTTTTATTTCTATGTTTATCTTTTGATTATATTCATAATTATAAAGATAATTATACGGTGGTGGAGTGTTTGCATATGTTTAATTAATGATCGATACATATATTCAACTAACAAAATTTATTTATTCTTAAAACTCATAATAATTGCCCAAGTGACAAAATCGATCAATAAACCAAAAAGAATGCATTATCCCGTCACAAAAAAGAAGAAGAAGAAGAAGAAGAAGAAGAAGAAGAAGAAGAAGAAGAAGAAGAAGAAGAAGACATTATTAGTAGATTAACACGTTTTCGTGCGTATTATTATTGAATAAATAACCATATCTTATACGAAGTGCAATTAATTATAACATTGACACATTGTACTTGTAGCTAGTAGCTCAGATTATTAAATAAAATAAAGTTTGTAAATGCTAATAATTAGTGGAGTTTCAAACTTAATTGTATGCATATTGTTCGCTGTAGCACCTAATTAATTTAATTAACAAATGGAGAAGAAAATAATTGCTTCCATTATGAACTTAGCTCAAACAAACAGTTTAATTAGAAGCCACGAACTTTTAAAATCAAAAATCTTATTGTTCCGGTGTTGTAAAGATGGAAACAATGGGCTTCGAATGAAGGCCCTTTCGTATGTGTTGAAGATCTTGCTTGCTTGAATGAGTCGAGTCCGAATTCACCTGCACAAGAGCAAAGTCACTAGCTTCGGGGGTGTTTCCGAGGAAAGCCCCTCCGATGCCTAAGTAAGAACGATGCTCGGATTCTAGAGAAAAGTTTTCTAGAAGAGTAGTCTTAAGGCGATAAATTGGACGTACCTTGAGGTGTGAGCCTTGGTGGCCTATTTATAGTGTTTGCATTGCTATTGGGCCTTGGGCCTTAATGGATGGCTGAATAGCCATAGTGGTAGGTTTGATGCTGTTGTTTAGAGCCATTGGGCTTTGGACTTAGTGGCCCAATTGAATATCAATTGGGAGCCCAAACACTTATTTTTGTGTAACTTAGTATTACTATATAAATCGAAAATGATATATACACCTATTAGGGATGCAATGATATGGTTATAAGAAGGTAACTATTGAAATATTAACTTATACAATAATAAACGTAATATACCGTTGTATGCGAAAATTAGACATGCATTCCTAAGTTTTTATATTTCAATTTTAAAAATGCATTAATTTCTTATTTACAACTCTAAGTGTTGCATATATCATTACCCTTACTAAATTCGTTTTTCTTTGTTTGGGTTATTTTATTTTTCCTAAAACTCAATTTAATATTATGTAAGTTGAAGCGAACAAATTACTCATCTTGGTATTTTAAATTGTTGTATTAAAATACTGGTTATTTGAATTCAGTAGGATACCTATAAAAATGATAACGTTCAAGTGGAATTTAGGAGGAAGAGCATTTCCAAGATAATTTCAATAGTTTTGAAATTGATTTATACATTAAACTTATAGTTTTGATTGATTTATTTTATAAAAGAAAAATCTCATTTTCCTTCCCAAATATTATTCAGTAGATGGTAAAGCGAGGATTATTTAGAAACAGCGTGATGTAGTTAGCTAGTTAAGTCCCCTAACTTTGTACTTAAGATGATAAATTATATTGATATGAGGATATCCGTGCTATTTGTTGATCATCTCTCTTTATTTTTTTGATTAAAATTTGTTCATTTCTGCATTCGAAACTTTATGCTTCATGTTAATCATGTACGTACTACGTAGTATTTGTCTCTTAGGAAACCTCCTAGCTTAATTGTCTAGGACTTATATATTAGGAAGGTTCATATATCATTATGGTACTACTATTGATCAGTGGTCGACTGGTCGGGTTTTGAATATTTTTGAGGTTTCGTATAATACACAAGATAACCATTAAGTTTTCAAAATATGTTGGCCTATGTTTTTCAAAACTAACTGAAATAGATCGAGTTGAAACTGAGAAGTTAGCTAAAACTAAAAAAGTTATACCTAAAACTAATAAGATACCTGATTAGAAGAATTATTTGGTATAATTAATGGTTTAAGGAGCTGAAATTCATAAAATAATTGTTTTAAATAAAAAATTAAAGGTACAATACATGAAAATTTAAGGACCTTAGACCATGTTTATTGGAGTTAAGATAATGAATGGGGACTCATCTTTCACACTTTTCACCCTTTAGGACCTACACCTTTATTTTTCACCTTTTAAGACCTCAAATCAATTTTCCGGTAAGTTAACCCAATACTAACTCACCGTTAACCACAACAACAATATAAAAATAAAAATAAAACATTTAAATGCAATTAATTAAGTTTGAAACATTAAATTAACAAAAAATTCACTCAAAATAGATCAAAAAAAATATCAAATGATTTTATACTCCCCTTATTTTCTCCTTCGAGTATAAAACCATTTTAAACATCAAAATTCACCCAATGTGTATCACTATGAAAGAACAGTAGCCTCGAGGAGATAAACCAGAGATGAAGAAGATGGGGATGTTGGGTCCGAAGAGAATTCATCAATAATTCCAACACATAACAGTTGCATTCAATTATCATCTAATTAAAATTGAAAACGCAGAAACTCCCAACATAATTGCAGCAACATAAATCTAACTGCGCAATTAAAGAGAGAGAAAAGAAGACATTGGGTTCGTTATTAATGGTGGAAATGAGATCGGAGAGGAGATCAATACAAAGAAGAGGATCGAGAAATTTGTGAGATCAAATAACACATAACTGTTATGGGAGATTTTTCGCAGATTATGCAATCCCAACATCCATCTATTCAGACAATTGAACAACCAAACCCCCTCCCTCTAATTTTCTATTGATAGAAATTCAGAAACTCTCACCAATCACCATGTATAAATAATCACAATAAAACCTAATAAGTTCCCAAATTTCAAGACAAAACCCCATAAAAACTATTCTGGCCGATCTACCAGTGTTCCTAGCTGACCTTGCGTGGTCAATATTGGCGAAAATGAGATCGGCTTTCTCATTGATGGGGTTTTGGGTGAGTTTTAGTTAATTGACAATGGTGGTCAAAGGAAAATGGCTGATGGCAATAAAAATAATGGTAAGGGAAAAGAAACGGATTTTTCATGAAATACCCCTCAATTTTCACGAAATTCACCAAATGCCCCTCAACTTTCAGAAATTCACCAAATGCCCCTCACCTTTAATATAATACCCAAACTACCCTTACTAATGACGCGCCGTTAGTCCGCCGTTAGTCTGCCGTTAGCCTACTTTTCTAATTCACCAAATGCCCCTACAATGTAACTTATTTCACCAAATACCCCTATTTTAAATATAATTCACCAAATGCCCAAATGTAAAAATTACCTTTTTAAAGCCCAACGGCTAGTTTTTTGGGATTGAAAAATAGCCGTAGCTTATTGTTTTAGTATAAATAACCCTGTTCTGAGTGTTTATTTAGTCACCAAATTGTTTTGTTGTAGTTTCATCTCATTTTGTGTCATGAATTATCATTCAAAATCATCATCCACACATAATGAGTCCACATATGTTAGAGTCCCAAATAAAATCTGTTATCGTGGGAGGAAATTTGTCATTCGTAGCTCCGATACAACACTCATTCCACAAAGGGTATACTACAAGTGTGATCCAAGCAACAATGGCGAATATGCTTAAATATGATGTTTTTGATCAATACTACATATTGTTTCAGTATATCTGTCACTATATGAAGTTATTTTTGAATGGTGAATATGATCATTATGATGTTTTTGAATGGTGAATATGCTTAATCTAGTTTGATAAATGATGTTTTTTTGTGTGTTGAATATGCTTAATCTGTTGCTGATATTTTTAGTACACTTTATTTCTGACACATCTGAAAATATTAGCAGCAGAAATGCTAGATTGATTACAATTTCATGAGGAAGCAGTTTAGTTCCCAAATATGGAGTAATTAACAAGAGAAATACGCAACAAGGCAACACAAGTAAGCATCACGAGTAGCTGCTTCAATTTGTTGTAAAGACAACATAGTAGCACCCCAACTTCCTAGAGGTGCTGCAGGACCTTTAAGCACGTACAAAAACAATTCTTTACCCGGTGTAAATAGATTCGTCAAATATTGCAATCCAAATATTTTGAACTTTTCATTGGTCTGTTTTTTATCCTGTTTAACAGTTACAACCAATTCACGCAAATCAAAAGCATTCCTGCATTGAATCCCATAATCTATGTTCAACGCTTTAAGACAGTTGTTCATTTTAACAGCAACAAAGGTAAGCTCTTGTCTTTGGAAGAACTAAGCCAGTGAACAAATAGGTTTATTAATCCGTAACAACTGGATAATCAAGCAATTGTCGAAGAAAAACAGCTTCACTATGGCAACTTTTTCAGCAAGTTGGTGTTTGGTGTCATCTTGACAGTAGTGTCTTTCGATGTCTAGTCCTATTATGGACATGTGGTTGTCGCTAGAGCTACGGATTTTTGACATCAACTTCCCCAAACTATGATTAAGCTCAGTTATGGTGTAAACTAATGTTGTATTCGCATCTAATAATAAAAAGACTCTCACTTGTCTTTAAAAAAATGGAGAGAGAGAACTCAACCCCAACCAAACCCCAACCAATGGACAATTGTTAGCCGGAGAAATCACAGAAACGCCACCAATAAATTAGCACGGAGAACCTGCTTCATCAATTTCCTCCCCCATAACACCAGCCGACAAGGACTGTTCCTTCTTTTCGGCCGACATACACATGCCCAAAAACTAGCCGTTGGGCTTTAAAAATGTAATTTTTACATTTGGGCATTTGGTGAATTATATTTTAAAATAGGGGTATTTGTTGAAATAAGTTACATTGTAGGGGCATTTGGTGAATTAGAAAAGTAGGCTAACGGCGGACTAACGGCGTGTCATTAGTAAGGGTAGTTTGGGTATTATATTAAAGGTGAGGGGCATTTGGTGAATTTCTGAAAGTTGATGGGCATTTGGTGAATTTCGTGAAAATTGAGGGGTATTTCATGAAAAATCCGAAAAAGAAAATGCAGTAGAAACGAGGACCAGTAAGTTGTTGCCACGTGTATGTTAACCAAGGGGACTAATCTTTTATTTACCTGGGTTAATTTAATTTGGCCGGAAAGTTAATAGTAGATCCTAAAAGATGAAAACAAAAAATTATAGGTCTCAAACGGTGAAAAAATGAAAAGATAAGTCCCCATCTTTGTGCTTAACTCATGTTTATTGGTATACCAAAAAAGAGGGTTGGAAACAGAATGCAAACGGAGTGGTAAGGTTGATTCCGTTTGATCTTGTTTGGTTTTACAACTATGGAAACCCAATCCGTTATTTTGTTGAAATCATTAACCCCAATTTGTTACCTCCCCTTATCCTCCAGTAACGACGATGTTACCCTCCTCTAAGGCTCTAACCCAAACAAAGAAGGCTCATCATCTCTCTCCCTTGTCTCTTTGCTGGAAGTACTAAATGACTTGCTTTTATAAAAAAAAATCAATACAAGAATAGAATAGTACTCCCTCCGAATCTAAATATTTTTCCCATTTAGAATCTTAACATTATTCATAATGGAAGAAAATTTTATGAATCACGCTCAATACACTACAAGAAATTGTACTATTAACGATGGAAAATCCCGTCGCGAAAGACCAATAATCGTTGATTAACGACGGGATTTCCTGTCGTGAACCCGTCATAAAAGGGGGCCGTCGTTAATAGTAAATCACGTCGTAAACCCGTCGTAAAAGACATTTGCGACGGTTATTCCCGTCATTGTTTGGTTGTTAGCCCCGTCGTAAAAGGCTTTTGCGACGGGATTTTTGACCCGTCGTAATTAGGTTGTCGTTAAAGATACAAATTTTTGTAGTGATATATAAGAAAAATATAGTCATGTGGGGTCTTGTTTGATTCGTCTCAATGAGTACTTTGACAATATGAAAATTTTATAATTTTTAATA
Organism: Spinacia oleracea; assembly: GCF_020520425.1. Taxonomy (NCBI): domain Eukaryota; kingdom Viridiplantae; phylum Streptophyta; class Magnoliopsida; order Caryophyllales; family Amaranthaceae; genus Spinacia; species Spinacia oleracea. The sequence goes on from NC_079488.1 coordinate 105,230,242, forward strand.
ACACGTAATTAGAGATATGGCAAATTTGTCAAAAACTACCTTATAAAATTAATTATTTGTAAAAAACTACCTTATAAAAAAAATGTTGCAATTAACTACCTTATAAAAAATTTATGTTGTGAGATACTACATTTTTCCGAATTACGAACGTTTGATCGATATTCCGGGATTGACTTTACCATATATATGTCACGTGCCATTTAATTACATCTTTACCGTTAGATGTCGCGTAAGATGCACCTAGTAAAGTCAACGTCGTAATTTTGAATTAATGCTCATAATCCGACCAAAGGTAGTATCCTACAACATAACATTTTTATAAGGTAGTTTATTACAATATTTTTTTTATAAGGTAGTTTTTCGCAAAAATCATATTTTATAAGGTAGTTTTTGACAAATTTGCCTAGAGATATTAAAGATATAAAATGTGCATTGGCATGTGTTCCAAAGGGAAATGGGAGAAACATTTAGACTCGGGGTGAGTAGGAGTTTAAATTTTTTTAGTCGTTTATATTTAACCATGAAATGACAATGTTTTGTTCTGCTTTTTTTATTTTTTCATTTAAATAGCATTAGATTTTTTATTCGTGTTATTCTCTTTTTTTAAAAAAATATAATCCCATCACGCATTTTTGTTATTTATTTTATAGGTAGACATTTTATTATAAATGAATTATTCATTTACTTTGAATGTACGAAGTACAATAAAGAGTAAGGGGGCGTTTTGTTCACCTTAAAGAAACGTTTCATGCCTAATAAGTTCAGATAAGTTTCAATAAGTTCTGATAAGTTCTAATAAGTTTCAATATTAATAATAATATTATTATTTTTATTGTTATTGTCATTAATAATATTATTATTTATATCAATGTATCGTTATTTATTTATAAAATTATTATTATGGTTATTATTGTTATTATTATTATTATTATTATTATTATTATTATTATTATCAATTTATATCATTATTTATTATTATTATTATTATTATTATTATTTATATCAATTTATATATTTTTTTTTATTATTATTATTATTATTATTATTACTGTTATTATTATTATTATTTTATTATTATTTTATTATTAGTATTATTTTTATTGTTATTTATTACTCCGTATTTATCATTTATTTTTTATTTTTTATTTTTTTTGGTAAATTTTAATTTTCATTAACCAAATTGAGAACAAGGCTAAAAAGCCAATACAACCTAAACACTCCATGGGTTTAACATGTTGAGCCTAACATCCCCTCTAGGAGGGCACCCTAGGACAACAACCCAATCAAGGCAAGTTATACTCCACATTTTGGAGTTTCTTAAACAAAGAACATCTCATATAAACAATATACAAAATATTCCTATAAATGCTACTAATGTCTTGAATAGAATTCTGAAATTTCCTGTTGTTCCTTTCCATCCAGAGGATATAAACATAGTAAATAACGTCATTCTATATAGGTGATGCTTCCTGGAATTTCTCTTAACATGCGTGTTAGCAAAGAGAACCTCAATGTGCCAATCCTTCGCTTTTCTATGAAAATCCAACCAGTGTAAGAGAAGCTCCCAAACTGTAGCAGAAAACTTACATCGGAAAAAAATATGATCCAAAGTCTCATTCTCCTGCTCACAGAGAACACAAATAGAATCATGAACCACACCAAACTTGGTTAACCTGTCACATGTAGCTAAACGCCCATGTAGAGCTAGCCACCCTATGAAAATGCACTTAGGGGAAGCGTAGTTATTGCAAATGAGTTTCTTCCAAGCCACACTATCATAGTCACCTCTAATTTCAATGTAGGAAGCTTTGATAGAAAATTGAGGGTTGGTTAGCATTGTGCTTCCATGAGAAGTATGAATTAGATACTTACCGGCATCTAAAATCTTCTTAACCATCCAAGAAGCCTGGTTAGGGGTATCCATGTGAAGCACATTTCTTGTTTTAACATTATAGGAATGAATCCATTTGATCCACATCTTATCTTTTTTCATCACCACATTCCATAACATTTTGCACATAGCAGCTCGGTTCCAAGTATGAATGCAGGAAATATTTAAGCCACCTGCACTCTTTGGGAGACAAAGAGTTTCCCAAGCCACAACTTTCCTTGAATTACCTGATTTTCCAATCCAGAGGAACGATCGACAAGCAGATTGAATGACCATCAGTACCTTTTTTGGCACAACGAAAACCTGACACCAGTAGGTTTGTAGACTACTAATTAAGATTGATCTGATGAGTTGAACCCGTCCTGCATTATTTATTATTTATTATTTATTATTTATTATTTATTATTTATTATTTATTATTTATTATTTATTATTTATTATTTATTATTTATTATCTATTATCTATTATCTATTATCTATTTTATTATTTATTATTTATTATTTATTATTTATTATTTATTATAAGTTCAGATAAGCTCAGGTCAAATAAGTTGAATAGAACACACCCTAAGAAAAGGGATCATATAAGGGATTATTTTACTTAGATATACCAAACAATTTATAAATGTAATATTTAACATTACACGGCCTTTCCCCTCTTTATTTGTTTCCAATCCATTCCCTTTCCAAGATTCATACCAAACATGGTCTTACATTGAAACATTACTCAAAGTAACGTCTTAATTTGAGTCAATTTCAAGACCTAATATCGTATACTGTACTTGTATTTAAGGTGACTTAAAATTTTAGCACCTTATCATTTAAGACGCCTGAAATGGCGTGCCACACAGAGCATCATAAATACCCATATTTTTTTAAAGAAATTCACCAAATGCTAAAAAAATTAACGGAAGTCTAACTTTGTTAGTCATTAGTGTTAATTAGCCTTATAAACCCAAATAACTCTAATTAAAATGAACCCACGTAACCACCACAACCTCCATGTAATTTAATCATCCACTACTTGAGCCAGCTAGCGCCGCAGGCGCCCTCATTCTCACCCTCATTTGAGAATGTCGCCTCTCTCCGACCCTTTCTTTGAGTTAGGAATTGATGTTTGATGAAGAAGATGAATTGAATATGGTTTGAAGAAGGTGGAATCACCATTTTGATACATGAGAGAGGAGATCGAGAAGATAAAAAGATAGAGGAGTTCTTCCATGGAAGAGAAGGGAAAGGGGGGAGAAAAGAGATGTGGGGCAGTAAGGGGCGGACCCAGAAATTTATAAATGGGGGTTCAGAAAAAATTTAATAATTAGCTTTCTAATTTTTCATATTTGCTCTTTGTAGAGGGTTAAAGTTGAAAGGTAAGTACTCAAAATATTAAAAATGCCATCATAAAATATGTGGAGGATTTATGAACTTTAATTTTGGATTTTCATACCAATAAAACTCAACACCCGGTCAAAATTGCAAACAGTAACTTGGCGCGATTTCAATTTAAAATGAAAAAAACGAGTTTTTCATACTTAAAATGAGATTTACTTTATTACAATAATTACCACTAGAATTAAAGTATATCTTAAGAAAAATACAAAATATTTTTGAAGAAAAAATAACATTACTATTTTCTTGTGTTTTTGTAAAAGAAAAATCATGAACCATTCTAGAAAAAAAAAAGCGATGAAGAAAAAAAACATAAAGAATTCAGATGATCAACGAAGGGGACAAAGTAAAAGACAAAAATAAAATGAAAAAAAATCATAATTAACTTCACTTAAAAGGATTCAAATCCTGGTCACATGGGTAACATAGTATTCAAGCAACCATTATGCTTCAAATACATTTCATTGTCATAAGTGTAAGTTAATTATACATAACTTAACTATTTCAACTGTAATTAATTACCCCCAATATCAATTTTACAATTCTTTTCAAAAATAATGGGGGTCCCTTTGGACCCCTCTAGAGGTACATAGGTCCGCCGATTGGGGCAACTGTAGAGGTAGCTGCAAGCATGGACGCCGGAATCAGGCTTGAAAGGGTCGAGAGACGATGGTATTACGTACTGAGGCGGTGACAAGGTGGGTGGCTAGTAATGGTTGTGATGTGAGGTAAGAGATCAACTAGTTAATTAGAGTTAACAATTAGGGCTTATTAGCTAGGTGTTAATTAGGTTGACCACTAGTTAATTAGAGTTAAATTAGGATTAATTAGGACATTTCATCACTATTGGGTATTTGGTATATATATTACGCGAAATCTCAACTCGGGGACATTTCATGAAAAACCGCATTCATACTACTAAAAGTCTAAAAGTTTCATGATACAACCGTTACGTCACAAGACGAACCCACCTCAAATAATTTGAGAATTTATTGTGGGAGATGTGTAATTTAGATGAAAAATTACGGCAAGAGCTTAAAATTTTGGTGTTTTCCTTAAGGATGGATTCCAGGAAAAAGTGTAACCTCTACTAGCTTATGTTTTAATTTTTTATTGCGAACATTGTTTGATAAATCCATTCAGATGGATAACTAATTAACACCCTATTATTTGGTCCCATAATTGACGATCAAATAATGACTAGCAAATTAATTAGGCCAAACTGTAATGAAAGTTGTTGGTTCCATATTATTGTCTAATCCCCTATAAGTTATAATGATTAAATTAGGTTAACTATCAATATAAATATATATATTTTTTTTAAATTAGGTATGCATTTATTTTTGCATTAATAATAATTAGTACTCATGCATGATGCGTGATGAGAAAATCGTGCATGCATGATTAAAAGGAACAAATTAATTACCGAATGATAAAAGGAACACAAATGTACGTATACACTACGTAGGTGTTACAAGAGCATTCCAACGACACTTGTAAAGAGGGAAAACACAGTCTCTTCGACAATATCGATAAGGTCTTGGACTAGTGGGTAACCCAAGGATCCTCCCTCTTCTATGTGTATTATTCTTATGTCTTATTCCCGCGAATTTTTTTTTTAAAAAAAAAAAAAAAAAAAATGAAAAATTCTCTGACCAATATACGTTTACGAGGGACTAAGTCACTCTTTTTTTTAATGAAAGGAGTAATTCACATTTAATGTATCCTAAAACTTTAAAACACACTTGATGCATTAGTTGTGTTATTTAAATTATTTACTGTAATTCGTAGATGAACTCAATTGTCAAAAAAAATTATCTGATATGCTAAGATCTTCTATTATTTGTTTATTTTATTTGAAAAATATATAGTACACGAGATGTTATACTCCGCATGTCTTTTCTCAAAAATAAACGTTAACTATCTACGGTAAAAGAATAAGAATATGATCGACCCTCTATTTTCTACTCCGTACAAAATTAAGTGGCTCAGATCTTCATAGCATCTAAGACCCTGTTATTTGGGATTTCATTTCAGTTTCATGCATTCAGTGCAGTCAATTCTATTCAATTCAATTTACTTGTCAAAAAAAAAAAAAAAAAAAAAAATTCTATTCAATTCAATTTACTCTATTCAGTTCAGTTTAGCTTCATTCAGTTCAGTTTAGCTCCATTCAGTTCAATTGAAAAGAATGGCGTTGTGTTCATATTTGTTTCTATAATCTTATTTTACTATTTTGTGTATTATATAAATGTTAAAATTATTATCATTATTATTATTATTTTTGTCTTTATTTATTATTATTATTTTGGTAAAATAGTGAAATATTATTAACCTAAAGCAATAATATACAAACATCACACAACCAAGCTGCCACCGGCAAGCAAAGAAGAAAGAAAGAAACAAACAAACAAATAGTATAAGCCTATAAGGTAAACAACCTGCTAATTTGGACACTTTAAGGCATCTAACATATATCATATAGTCTTTGCCTCAATCACTATGATCTCAGAGCTCCTATATAATTCACCGACTTGAATCTTCTTTGATCATGTTCTCTTCATAGAAGGTAAACTGCAACAATGGCCAACATTCGATACACTTGATGCTTCACAGAATTAGATATGTAATGAGATTCTAAAATTTGCATCTCCTCAACCCATTTTTCAGTTCTCCTATTAATAACCAATGATTTTCCTTACCACACCCATGATGCTTGACAAGGAAGAGGCATAGTGGTGAGGTCCAGTACCAATTGTCTGTTGGTTTAGTGGTGATTGAGGCTGAACTTGGTAGGGGGATCCCGTATTTGATCCCCGCAATAACAATTGGGAGGGGATTGGACCTGTCCACCCATAACCCACCCCGATTCCGGATTAATCCTAAAGGTGAATCGGGTGCTAACTCAAAAAAAAAAAGGTAAGGTCCAGTTTTATCACACAAAAAAAAAAAGGTAAGGTCCAGTTGCTTAATATAATACCCATTAACCCACTTGACCCAAATTGTGTCTTTTTCTAAGCTAAACACTAGACCAATTTGCATACATCAACTTTATTCCCCAATTAAACACATGAAACCACCAACACCTTTGGCAAGGCAAACGGAATACCAGGCCACCGAATTAAAGCTCTCTTAGAGAACCTTGCACTACCGGTCCACAAAAATGATCTACATATATACATTGTGAATGAATTTTAAGACTTTTTGAGGAAGAATGAAAACTTGGCACCAAAAAGTCTGAATACTAAGGTTGCGTTCTATTCACCTGATTTTCACTTATTTTTTCTGAACTTATCTTATCTGAATTTATCTGAACTTATCTGAACTTATCTGAACTTATCAAAACTTATTTTAGTTATAAATTGTACTTGGCCAACCCTTATTTTTCCTGAACTTATCTTATATGAACTTATCTGAACTTAACTGAACTTATCTGAACTTATTTTTCCTAAAATAAGTGGAAATAAAGTGAACAGAACAGGGCCTAAACAACACAAACTTAATCAACTTGACTTATCTACATATGACAACAACTTAGAAGTCCAACTCTTTATTTTAGCCAGAACCTTTTTAATCAAGGGTAACTTTTATTCAGATAAAAAATTATCACTAAAAAATATCTAAGTTTTACATTATATTGGAGGTAACTTAAAAATTTTGAGTTAACTTTATTCCGATGTACTGTGCACCACCTTTAAATAAGAATTTGTGAATTTTTAAGGGTTACAACTTGATCGACACAAGTATTAGTAAGCTAAATTTAATTTAACGAAGTATATATACTATTGGTTCTATTGAAGCGAATGGAATAGATGATAATAAAAAAATGAAAATAGATAAATAACAAATGGGGTAGGAAATTTACCAAAAATAGATTTGAAGAGTAGACATAAAATTTACCAAAATAAACTTGTAATTCCTACTCCGTAATAAAATCCGGCCATAAGTGAAAGTATGGGGTCCAAAATTGATTTTACCCTTACAAGTTACAAGTATGTAATCTGTTAGATATTGTGAAATTCTGTGAAGTAGAGTGATTCCATTGATCAAATATATATAGTGGTTACAACATTAGTCCTAATTATATTAGCAAACCTAATGTAACTAGAAGTCTATTGTACATAAAATATCTTAAGAAATTTATATCTCTATCACACCCCCGTTGTCCTAGCAGGAGAAGGTCGTGCGCTAAGATTGGATATAAAATTCAAGAATAACTGTCACGGAAGACCCTTCGTGAAAATATCTGCAAACTATATAATACCTCAAAGGAACATGCAAAACATCCTAAGAGATAAACCGCGTACTACAAATCTATTGTAAATAAAATATCCAATCTCTATAATAATCCATACAAGCAAAGGTTTACGCGGTTCTCGATAAAGATTACCAAGCCAATTAATTACATAAGTATTCACAAGGTAGCTAGCGAGTGAAATAGGAACCAATTTGAGCACAAAAACAATGAAACAACCCACATATAGGCTTTGAATTGACATGAGGTCAGACAATGTCATATAACTAATTTCCATAACCAAATAAAAATGTCATTATCGGATCAAATATATTTCCAAAAATAAACGTTAAAAAGAAAAAGTGTCAATTGAGTGCAAAATAAAAGAAAAAAAAGTCCATTATTAAAATCACTAGATGTTGCCATTTTTGTCTTGATTTGCAACTTCCACATCAACTTCCTTTCATACGGACCTTAAAACACCCCTATTTATACCCACTTTATTTAGCACACTCTTCTAAAACAAACACAAATCATTAATATTCCTTCAAAAGAAAAAGAAAAAATAGTGTTCATTTAGAAGTAATTTTGCATGATGGCCCCTTTTGTGTGTCTTATTTCTCTTCTTATTATGTCCCATTTATGCAATGCACAAGCACAACCTTCCCCTGGCTACTATCCAAGCTTCCAAGTTGCTCCCTTGGGTTTCTATCAAGGTTATAGAACTCTTTGGGGTCCTCAACACCAAAGGTTACAACAAGGCACTCTCACTGTCTGGCTCGACCGTAGTTCCGGTAACTTCCTTAATTCTTTAATTTCAAACATTTTATTTGTTTTTTAAGTGTTTATTAAGACCCCTCTATCCCTAAAACATTCATTGTTCCTTCGCAAAGAATTCTCACTAATTTATAAGAAATACATACTGTAATTAAGTAACGTGGGCTCTTGTTAAAAAAATTCAAGGTATATTTTTAGAATATCTATAGATTTAGAGATATTTACATTTTAAATGGTGTCTCGCGAACCATAACCAAATTTCAAGGCACGAGTAGGAGTAATGTTTCGGTTGACTTTAACATAACTAATCATATGGACAAAGAACATACTGACTATTAATTATATATATTTTTTTCAATGTTAAAAGTCGTTTATTGCAAGCGAAGAAGTATACTAAATAAAATTAGGAAACCATTTGCATGATTTGATCGATAAGCAAATAATTTCCCACTTTTGTCTCACATTATTTTTTTTCCCTACCTACTTTAATAAATTAACTAGTGTTTGATATACAAACTAGACTTATTTTTTATGTATATGAAAATTGTATAAAGTGAAAGACTCATAAGCAAATTAAGTATCACGTGTCAAATAAACTATCTTAAAAGCTCCTTTTAATAATATAGTATAGATATTATACGTAGTTTTATATATACTCCATATACATTTGATAATTTATACCAAACGTAATTACCTTACCAAAATGTTACTCGTGTAGTCTTTTATTTTACTTACTTGAGCTTAGAGGATGTACGTATATTTTGAAGAGCAATACACTCTTTTAATTAAACGTAGTGAATCGATGGTATGAAAATATATAAATTTCGTATTAATGTTTTATACGGATTTATTTATAAGTTGTACTAATTGGTGCATAAATTGGGTGTATTAATAATTTAATATAGGTAGTGGATTCAAGTCCTTGAAGCGATATCAATCGGGTTACTTCAGTGCTGCTATTAAGCTCCAACCTGGCTATACTGCGGGAGTGATCACATCCTTATACGTAAGATAATTTCGACTTTTTTTTTTATTATTTTTTATTACACTTCTACTTTATTTCTATTTAGTACGAGTATATATAATAATATTGCCGACTATTATTTAATTAGTTGGTGATTATGAGCTAGTAGTACGTTCTAACATAATATAATATTATTGATATGGAAATTAATTGTAATGGGATATAATTGGCAGCTCTCAAACAGCGAAGATTTCCCAGGACACCATGATGAAGTTGACATAGAATTTCTAGGGACAACCCCTGGTAAACCATATGTATTGCAAACAAATATCTATGTTAGAGGTAGTGGTGATGGAAGACTTATTGGAAGGGAATTGAGATTTAATTTGTGGTTTGATCCCACCAAAGGTTTCCACAACTATGCTATCTTTTGGTCACCAAATGACATTATGTAAGTATTACTTTCCCTCTTCCTCCTTTTAGCTTACGCGGTTTTTCAGTTTCGTATTATCTGACCACTTAACTACCTCATCTTATATATACTCCAAATAAATTAGTACTATGTACTCCGTAGTTGAGGAGTGATACACGGCTGTCCACCAGCAGCCAAATAGCACATACTCAACACAAAATAAAATAAATGAAAAGCGTTAGCTAAACTGATGACCTCTACTAAAATGAATGGGTAAAAGTTTTGTCATACACGTAGTATACTTTTAACGTTTGTATAAATCAGTACGTCATTGTTACATTAAAGTTTGTCTTTGATAATGTTGTTAATGTCTTTTCGATATGCATTATACTATCAGGGTTGTATTAAGTTTTGTCGTCAATAACTTGATTAATGTTGATTTTGTCTCCGTTTACAGTAACTTTTTAGTTACTTTGTTTGACTTTTCAAGATATTGCACGTAAGTAAAATCAGTAAATAGAACAATAAAATGACTTTATATCTTCCGGAAGTGGTGAGTGGTGATTCCACCTGAGAAAAAACAGTATTGTTTGCACTATGGATAGCCAACTAGACAACTAGCCAAGATGTAAAATTGAGAATTATCTTCTTCGAGTAATCAAGTACTTGGCGTCGTTTTCGTTAGCACATCAGAGGGTGTATCTATTTAGATTTTATTCTTGGCATTATTAGTTATTTGGTAGAATTTTAAAATTATTTACAGGAATTGGATGGGATACCCTAACAACATGGCATGCCCAATTGCCCATAATAGTATATCTAGGCCTAGATTGTTTTTCGACATAAGATTAAACTTATTACAACGGATTTGAATTAAACTTTGATTAAAGAAGAACCACAAATAAAGGCATGTTTGGTTAATGGCTTTTTGCTGGTTTTTTTATTGGCTTTTGGATGTTGGTTTTTTAATCTGGTAAACAGCCAAAATGTACGTCTGGTAACTGACATTTTAGCTAGCTGGAAAGCCATCTTTTCCGCCAAAAATAAAAAGCTAGTGTTACTAGCATTTTGGAGTTGGCTTTTGGCTTCTCTTATCTAAATTAATTTTTTATCCTTGGTTTTTTACTAATTAATTAATAATTAAAATAATATTCTAATTAGTTCTACTCCATACAGTAATTTTTTTCTTTTCTTTTTTATTTGTTACTCCGTATTATGTTTTACTCCATACATAATACGAAGTATTTATTAAAAATGAACTAAAGCAATTAAATGTCCTTAAATGTCATTCTACATAGCTACAACCAACAAACAACAACTGATTTTACCAAACATATTTGTAAACAATCTATAGTCAAAACACCAACTTAACAGTCAGCCAAATCAGCCAAGTAAAACAGCCAACAGCCAATTGCCTAACAGGGCCAAAATGCGACATTTTGGACATAACAAATCTTGGATATTTGTAAGGAAGTACAAATACAATAATACCCGTACCATATCAAGACTACCAACAACCCGGACCGGGGTTCATATCAATTCCGCCTTATTTGTTACAACCACCACGAAGGTAGCTTGATTAAGATCCGATTAAAAAAAATAGACCATTGACAACATTGTATAATCGAGGGGGACAGGAAGTATTATCTTGATGAAAATATAAACCGACGCCTCACCAAAACATTGACTTTGGTGGAAGGCTAGTACACCATTACTTAATATATAGTCTATTGAATAGGTAGATAACCCTTTGTCGGATTTGATTATGGAAGTTGACAACCATAATCAAATCAAAAGGTCTTGTGCGCACAAGGTGTACCAAGATAACTTTTACTCATTTTTGTGTAACTTTAACCTAGTTTTGATTAACTTTTATATTAGTAAAAAAAAATTGATAGATAAATATTTTAAAGTGTTAAATGATTATTTTTATACATTATTAGTGATTTAGAAGAAATAAGTTTTATTAAAATGAAAAAAAAAATTACTTAAAAATAGATAACTTTTACATATATAAGCTTAACTTTTAAGCATTTTGAGTTAACTTTTACTCTGGTGTACAATATTTATTGTACAACCTTTGTAAATAAGAATTTGTGTAATCAAAATAACTAATTAATGTTTGCCCGTACTTCTTTAGGTTCAATAATTGGGATTTGGGACCTTTACTATGTGAGCAAATCCGTTTTTGCATTAGGGCAGTTAATTAATGTAGGTCTAAATAAACTTTATATGAAGAATGTCCAAACTATTATATTGTCTTGATGTAATATGGGGTCGTAGTATTACGTTCGTTCTAAGTAATACTCCCTCCGTCTCTTTTTATTCTTTACATTTGGTATATTTCACGCGTTTTAACGATTAATTAATTTGCATCGAGATTCCTTAATTTTTTTTATTTAAAAAAGATAAATTACTTTTATTTATAATGTTTTCAATTTTATCAAAATTCTAATATTGAGAAATGAGAAAATTTTAATGTCCCAATGAAAAAGTGTGAGAGATTAAGTTATCCAATGAATTTAATTGATTAAAAAAATAATTGAATACAAATTTTGATAGAATATTAAGTCATTTATGTGATAATATAAAAGGAAATGTAAAGAACATTTTGAAATACTCCCTCTGTCCCTTAATACTCGCACCGTTTTGACTTTTTGCACTATTCACATAATTCACTTTGACCTTATTTTATTTCTAGTATATGAAAACAGATGTTAGTATATACTTCCTCCGTTCCTAAATAGTTGCACCGTTTTGACTTTCACGTTTTCCAACGCATAACTTTGACCATCAATACTTATAATTATGTATTAGTAAAAATTATAAAAAGTTGATATATTTAAAATATATATTAAGACAAACCTAATAATACTTTGTATAATAATTTTTAGTTTTATTTATTAGTAGAAAATTGAGGTTAAAGCAAGACAAATGAATAGTGCCAAAAGTCAAAATGGTGCAACTATTTAGGAACGGAGGAAGTAATATATTGTTGGCTTCATCTTAATATATATTTTCAAAATATTAATATTTTATAAGTTTTTATAATAAGTAGTTAAAAATATTGGTGGTCAAAGTTGTGCATAGGCAAGCGTGTCCAGTCAAAACGGTGCAAGTATTAAGGGACAGAGGGAATACCCAAAAGGAAAAACGTAAAAAACAAAAAGAGATGGATGAAGTACATTAAAAACTAAAAAAAAATGGATGAGAGAAAGGAATAATGTAACTAGTAGGAGTAATATATTTATTTATCTTGAAATAGAAAAGCTAGTGCTTTAATTATTATTTGTTGGTGAAGGAATTAAATAATGTAACTGAATGATTGATAGATGATTTGAAGATCTATATGTATGCTTTATCTAACAAACAAACACTCCACCATTAGAAAATTAATTCGTACGGATTTGCATGTAAGTTTGACAACCAAGTCTATATACAATCAATAATGAGCTAAAAAAAATGAATATTTATAAACAATTTGCATTAATTAATTTGTTATCAATTTAAAAGTACAATAAATATACACAATTCATATATTTCCCGAACTTAACCATATATTTATATATACTTATCCCATAGCTTGTACAAATGGCCCAATCTACCATGTTATTTTCCCTTGATAAAAATATATCCAAGTTCTCGCAGTGCCTTAGATTTTGGGGTACGTAGCTACATCACCTCCTACGTTCGAAAGAGATGTAACATTTGAAATATAAACAAGGTACTTCAGAATAGAAACCTAAGTGTATTTCTATGGTCCCTTTGGTGTAGAACGTAGGGATAGAATTTCTTTATCTAAATATGAAAAAGAAAGGTTGTGTGTCCACCGAAAATCAAATCATAAACGGGTCATCATAACAACAGGAAATGTCATCAATCAAAGTTTGTTTCTCCCCAAAATAAAAACAAATCAAAAGTTTGTTGTATGAAACAAATTACAAATGGCATTGAAATATTTGTTGTTACTATTGCTACTTCCACTTCCGCCCCTTTTTCATTTCGATGTGTTCTCTTAAATTATATTCACTTTTACTTTATTCTCTTTATATCAATCTTGTTGAAGCAAGACTTCCCATAGAACACATGTGAGTGTCCACATTGATAAAAGAGAAGATAGTTAATCATTTAATAAAGCTAAGGGCCTATTGCTCTTATTGTCATATGATTTTAATGTGGAACCTCATTTGGTCTTGTTAAGTGGATTTTTTCTCTCAATAACAGGTGCGGCCCAGTATTTAACAAATCTTTTATTTCAGTTTCTCACTAAAGTAAATGAGTAAACACATTAAAAGTTTAAAACGAAGGGGAATATTATAAATTGTGTGACAATTAAGTAAATATAAGACGATTTAGTACTCCCTCCGTCTCTTTTTATTCTTTACGTTTTACTTTTTGGGTATTTCGAAATGTTCTTTACATTTCCTTTTATATTATCACATAAATGACTTAGTATTCTATCAAAATTTGTGTCCAATTATTATTTTAACCAATTAAATTCATTTGATCATTTAATATCTCACACTTTTACATTGGGACATTAAATTTTTCTCATTTTCCAATATCATAATTTTGATTAAAGTGAAAACATTATAAATAAACGTAATTTGATGAGACAAATGGGATTGAAATATTTGTTGTTACTATTACTACTTCCACTTCCGCCCCTTTTTCATTTTGATGTGTTCTCTTAAATTATGTTCACTTTTACTTTATTCTCTTTATATCAATCTTGTTGAAGCAAGTCTTTCCATAGAACACATGTGAGTGTCCCACGTTGATAAAAGAGAAGATAGTTAATCACCTAATAAAGAGAGTAATCGATGAAGCAATAATGTAGATTTCGATAATAATTTGATGAGACAAATGGTAGAGACATATTTGTTGTTACTATTTATTTTTTCCAAAAACTTTAATGCAAATATTACAATTTTTTATCAATCATAATTAAACGATAATGTAGATATTGATAAGGATATTGATAATTTAAATGGGCCACGTTTCAGATTCTTTGTGGATGATGTGCCCATAAGAAGGTACCCTAGGAAAAGTGATGCCACGTTTCCACAAAGGCCAATGTCTGTGTATGGATCAATTTGGGATGCTTCATCTTGGGCTACTGAAGATGGTAAGTACAAGGCTAATTACAATTACCAACCCTTTGTGGGCCAATACCGAAACTTCAAGATTGCTGGGTGTGGGCCGGGTATATCGTGTCGCCTGCCCAAAGTGTCACCATCTGGATCTCGGATCCTCAGCCCACAACAAGTCACCGCAATGGCGTGGGCCCAAAGAAACCATTTGGTTTATAACTATTGCAAGGATTCTAGAAAGGATCGTACCCTTACACCCGAGTGCTAAAAATAATTATACTCTTTTCTTATATACCAAGTATAGTTTTGTTTGCATTGTTCCTAAAAAAGAAAGTGTTAATTTGATGTTATTAAAGTTTTATTTTTATTTTTTTTTACTTGTAAAGTTTCTTGATTGGGGTGTGTTGATGTAAATTTTGAGAAGGCGAATGGTCTTCCATTTAAAGGATTGAAATAAAGGAATTATACAAATATATAATTATATGTCTTCCATTGGATTCAAACTGGCAACGAAACTCTGTGGTAGCTTAAGGCGGGTGTGGATAATCGGGTAGGTGATGGAGGTAGAGGGGTTGAGTTATTCGTACTCCACGAGGGTAGGATTGAGATTGATTTTGAGACGAGGATGAGTATCGTACCTATCGTGGGTGGCATGATGGGGATAAGATAGGCATGTACGGCTATGAGGGACCAATCTTCCGCAGCCGCCCCGCATTGTAGTCATTTCTAGCTGAATAAAGTAGATTGTGTGGGTGGGTGTTAACTGTTAAGTGATTGGGTGCAAAGTAAATGGTGTGTCGAGTAATAGTTGATATGATTATCAAAGTAAATGATTGATGTAAATGACTTTATTTTTTTGACACGGGTGACGAAAAGGGGTGAATATAACTTTATATTCGTAACCTTAGTGGTTTTACTTTAAAAAAAAAAAAAAAAAAAAAAAAAAAAAAAAAAAAAAAAAAAAAAAAAAACTAAGACAGGCCATAACATATCTATTCATCATTAATTTAAATTAGCAAAATATCTATAAGCTCTATTGTTGATAATTATCAATAACTATAGTTTAGATTTCATTCAAAGTTTATACTCCGTATTTTAATTATCAATAACTTTAGTTTAGATTTCATTCAAAGTTTATACTCCGTATTTTAATTACGAGTACTATACTAGTTTACAACTAAGTACTCCCTCTGTATATATTTAAGAGATACACTTGTCAATTTCGGCCGTATTTATTTAAGAGATACACTTGTCATTTTTAGTAACTTATCAACCCCACCATCTAATTAAATAATATATCTACACCTCACCCCCACCCCCACTCCCTTAAATGACATGGTCCCCACTTGTTTTTCTTATTAAAATATCTACTCAACCCCACTTGTTTTATTACTTTATTTCATTCAATTCTTTTTCTTAATACCCGTGCCCGGCCAAGTGTATCTCTTAAATAAATACGGAGGAAGTATAAGAGTATAATGTGGACGATTTCAAAAGCATGGATACGGACATACATACGGTTCACCATCAGTTTAGCACCAGGTTCAGTTTGCCAAATCAGTCCTAATATAAAGAAGAGTCCTTCCTAAATGAAAATAATTGGGCTTTGTTAATACCACAGAGGAGTCCATGACTGGGCTTCATCATTTACTTAAATTACTTTATGTGGTGGTCTTCTAACTTCTAAGGTGTCTGGCTAGTTACGTTACTTTGTTACAAACATGCAAAGTATGAGTTCGGAAATACAATTACCAAATCGACCAGCTATCTACTGACTACTGTATCAATAATTCAATTTCAATACAATTTCTTAAACACGGTAACTATCATGTTAATGCCATATTAGTACAATACTCTATAACTAATAAGTCATTTTCTGATGATGCCGTCGCTTAATTTGTCACCCGGAAATAATGGTAAATGAGACCAACTCGAACTTCATAAAATCATTTTCCAAATTGGGAAATATATTGAAATTTATTAAAAGATCTTCCATGCTTCGATAATGTATTTATTTATTTATTTATTTATGTACTCCGTATGTTTTAAAATGAATATAATAATAACTTGATTTTTATTTATTTACTTTTTGGTGTACATGAGTAACAATAACAATAATATATGACGCAGTCGGAATTACCAAAGAAAAGCAAACGCTAATCTTTAGAACGAATGAACAGATTTACGAGCGATAAATCTGTAAAAGCTCCGGAGTCCACCAGAAAAGAGATAAACTCTCAAAATTTTATTATCAAAAGAATATTTGTCTTCTATTGACTAAAATAAAGTGTTTAAATAGTTAACACAAAACCCTAATACGAAACGTAATTAAAAACAAAAGTCGAAAATAATTAAACTGCAGTTTTCGAGCCCTAAACGAACTCGGATGGCTTAAAAAGTCCATCAATCACTGTATAACAGTGTGTTGAACTCGTGGTCCCATTTCCTTTCCAAAAACATATTCTATTAAGCAATCGGACACCGGAGGCTCGAATAGTAGAAATCATTTCAGCAATTTTTGGCAATTTGCTTCTTTGTCGAATCGTGCAGCCATCCTTCCTCCGTCAATATATTACAAACGTAAGAGGGAATTTGAACCTGATATCTATCGTACATTGGTCACCAACTCACCAGTCTTTCATCATTAGTATAATGACTTGATTTTTATGTCTGTTCCGAACTTCCGATATGTATTCTCTTATATTCAGACCAAGGTATCGATTCCTTTAAGTCTGGTCAGTCACCGTCAATATTTTCTTTCTACGGCCAATGCTGCTTAATGAGAAACTTTCTCTATTTCCCCGCCCTTCAAAGCCACGCGAATCTTTTCTTCGCCTTACCGCGGCCTCTTTGAATCACACCTAAAGGCGAATGGGATTGAGAAGGAGCTCTAGTAGGTGAATGCGTCCGATCGCTAACCTTTGTTTGAATACTAGGTGTTTAGGAAAGAATATCTTATACCCTTACTCTTCTTCGTGTGGGCAAGCTACGCACCATTGTGCGAGCTCGAAGTGATGAATATGGAGACCGGAAGCTCATCCCAACTTTCCAAGGGATGTCGCATATCCGCTGTCAACAGGGTTTGGTTTATTAACTAGCCTTCGGAAGAATAAGATAGAAGGTAATGCCCGCTATTTTAAGACACGAACTGGTAAGAGATGCTTCAATTTCACTTCCAACACCCATTCTCATCAACAAAATAAGCCATGCATCTTGACAAGTCCTCTTGAGGAACTGCAGCTATAGCTTTATCAAGGGTTTTTCCCATCCACCATGAATCCTTCAATAAATTGAGAATCCGCCCATTGCCAATTACCCACTTCATCCCTATCCTTTCAGTCGAGTCACCGGGTTATAATTGATGAAGGAAAAGGTTTAATTGATTTGGTCATACTAATTTTGATCAAACGGACTAAAAGAAGACTGGCCTTGATAGCAAATGGGGTAGTGGACAAAGTTTTCTCCGTCACTTTTTCTTTTGGAAGTTACTAATAACAGTGGATTAAGTTTCAATCACTTCAATATGTAGATTAGCATAGCTAAACCCAAGTCCAATCCCTTCTCTAAAATAAAAATAAAATACAAAAAAAAAACCCCAAGTCCAATCACAGGCCCAAACCAATGAATTTAGCTAAGCAAAATTAGAATAAATAAAACCATTAAAAACATCAGCTTCTTAACTTCATTGTTTTTTTTGTGAGGAAATATTCTTAAACTTCATCATTGAATAAAAAATGTGTATTTTTTTAGATTTCAAGCAAATATGAGGAAGAATCAATTGACGTTTTAAAGAAAATTATTATGTGCAAGTATGCAACTTTTTGAATGAAAAACGCAAAAAAAAAGGTGAGTGAAAGTATTATTTTTCATTTTTTTTAATATTAAAGTGATATAGAAGCTTTGGTTAAATCTCCATTTTCCGCCAATTTTTTTCAAAAAAATTGGATCTAGATTTTTCAAAAGGTTTATATTTATATAGTTACTACATCCGTTCAAAATTATCTTTAAACTTTTCGTACGTTTTAGTCTGATATTAATAATGCTCTTTACACTTTGTTCTATTCTATTTATTGACATGAAAAAATTACTATCATACCTCTATTACCCCCACAACATTTGCAACTTCCCACTCATATTCTTACTTTATTCAATTTTTTTCCTTACACTCACACAGTTTTTTCACATTTTTCCTATTTTGTCTTAATATTTGTGCAAATGGTGACCGTAAACATCATTTTGAATTGTAGGTAGTATTATATATTTATGTAGTCATGTTCATTTTGTGACACCACCATGTTCATATCTATTTATTACGGAGTATGATAATTAAATATATGCTTGTTTATTTAGTTATGCAACTTGTTAAATTAATGTTAAATTTCTGAGAATATTCATTTTTGTTTCGTATAATCTTTTTATTCTTTTGTGTAAGTGATTTAAAGAAATTATGGTTGAGATCTCCATTTTCTTACTATTTTTTTTTTTCAAAAATTCAGATATAGAATTTGTTTATTGTTCAGATTTAGATGTTTTCTACGGCTAACCACTAACGACGTTAGACTTCCGTTAAGTCCAAGGATTATTTGGTGCATTTTTTAAAAATTAGGAGTAGTTTA
Organism: Spinacia oleracea; assembly: GCF_020520425.1. Lineage (NCBI taxonomy): Eukaryota > Viridiplantae > Streptophyta > Magnoliopsida > Caryophyllales > Amaranthaceae > Spinacia > Spinacia oleracea. The sequence goes on from NC_079488.1 coordinate 105,249,615, forward strand.
TGTAATTTAAAAATGTGAGGGGGTGTTTGGTGCGTTCCATAAAATCTAAGAGCATTGCATGAAAAAGCCGTTAGAATTAATCGATATTGGGCCGACCACCCCTTATGCCATGCCCAATGAACGGGCCTGAAAATGAGGTTACTCCGTAACAAACAAAGGAAGATCGAGGAAGACTTTGATAAAATTTTGAGGAGAGACTAATGAAAGTAATTGTAATTGTGTACAAAGCAAGTGTTGTAATTTCAGTAAAACAGAAGAAGTAATTCGAATAGAGAAGGGTAACAAGGGTTTGGCCGTTTGGGTATGTTTTTAGGTAGTATTGGTCGTTCCCAAGAACAAACTTGTAAAAGTATATGCGATTCACCAAACAATAGCTTAATATAGAAACCTAATAATAACGGCAACAAAACCAAGAAAAATAATGATTGGTAAATTACTCCATAATTCCTTGTTAATTAAATATCTGACACGGCATAATACAGATGAAGTAGGTTAAGATTTGACATCATTCAAACTTGAAAGAAGGTGTCTAATTACGTTACTTGCTACAATACAATTAACATTCAAAACATGAGTTCAGCATACAGTAACCAAAAACGACCAGCTACCTATTATATATAATTACTAATTCAACTTCTTAAACCCCGCATGTATTATACATTCGTTATTCATACATACACGGAATTGAAACTGTCGACATAAAACATACACTCTACAACTATATAGTAATAACTTATTAATAAGTCATTTTCTGATGATGCTACAACTATAGATGTGTATATGTTAAATACGGGCTTAGGCCGTGCCCGTCATCAAGAGAGAGCCCACTTAACAAGTCTAAAGAAGGTTCCACCTTAAAACCATATGGTAATAAGGGGAGTAGCCCCTTGCCCTTATTAAGTGATTAACTCTCTTCTCTTTTGTCAATGTGGGACTCTCATACGTGATATTTAATGGGTCAAATCTTAACATTTCCCCTCACGTGTGAGGTCCCCCTTTTCAATATGGGTCACATGTGATGTTTCATGGGTCAGAGTGTCTTTTATCACCCTCCCTCACATGGAACCCGTTCAGTTGGCCCATAATATTAACGGTTCAAGGCCCAAGTCGTGGGCCTGACTCTGATACCATGTTAAATACGAGTTTGGGCCGCACCCGTTATCAAGAGAGAGAGTCCACTTAACAAGACCGTAGGAGGTTCCACCTTAAAACCATATGGCAATAAGGGGAGTAGCCCATTGGCCTTATTAAGGGCGTGTTCGGCGATAGCGTTTGAGGTAGCGGGTAGCGTTTTGACCTGGTCAAGACGCTACTTGTAAAATTTGGAAGTGTTTGGTAAAGTAGCGATTTAGGTAGCGGTTAGCGGTTGAGGTAGCGGTTGGGTAGCTTTTGTCAAACGTTAAAATTAGTAGCGTTTAAGGTAGCGGGTAGCGTTTGACAAATTTATAATAAAGTTTTAAATAATATTCTTGTTTTTATTTTTATTTTTATAATATTAACCGCTACTTTTACCGAACACTCATATTAGTTACCGCTACTTTGACAGCTAACCGTTACCCGCTACTATTCACCGCTACTCGCTACTTTAATCGCTACCCGCTACTCAACCGCTAACCGCTATCTGCTACCGCTAATTTTGCCGAACAGGGCCTAAGTGTTTAACTCTCTTCTCTTTTATCAATGTGGGATTCTCACACATGATGTTTCATGGATCAGATCTTAACAGTATATGCTCTTGAGATGGATATGCATATCAATTAGAATGTCCAATTTAGGAAGAATATATGTGATAATATTAATGGCTGCAGTTTCTGTAACCATGCCACTTACAAATTATGGAATGCTAGCGAGCGTTATGGATCGAATTAGAAAGTGGATTCAGCCCCTTCTATGATTTCAGAAATCAAGAAAGTGGTAAAGGAGATAATTCATAGAATCATAGTACTATAAGGAAGAAGGTTTATCAGGTCCATAAAGAGTGGTTTCACAATTTGTAGGAATTATGAGTTTATTGATACCTAATTAATGTACGGAGTAGTACTTCCTACGTTTCTTTTTAGTTGTAACACTTTACTTTTCACAATTGTCAATGCATGTTTAACTTGAACAATTAATGTATTTAATTATTTATAAAAAAAAATTGATATTCGGACAATATATATTGAGACTAATCTAACAATATCTTTTGTGAATTTGTTTTTCTTTACGTATAGATCATACAAAAAAACTAAATAAATATTTTTAAAAACACAAAAGGCAAAGTGTTGTAACTATTAAAAAAAAAAACGAGGATGTATTATACATTTATACGGAGTATTATTCTATAAAATGTTGTGAAAAATTACTTTACTCCCAAGTAGACGAGTATTGGTCAAAAAGCTCAATCACGAATAACACTTGTTATTTAAATATTTTACAAGTAATAACCAAACTATAAAAGTTTTGTTGCCCCCCATGCTGTATATATCAGCAAGTCTACCATAAAGTAAGTCTATTTGTTACGGAGTACTCCCTCCGTCCCTTAATACTCGCACCGCTTTTCTTTTCGGGCCGTCCCTTAATACTTGCACCGCTTCTATAAATGGAAATCTTTATCAATATTATATTATTTCTCACACGTATCTACTACCCCACCTACACCCTACTCCCTACAAAAAATCATTTAAAAATCCACACCCCCACTCACCACTCCCCACCCCTTATACATTTTTCCACTAACTATATTAAAACAATACCCCACTATCAAAAAACACCCATTAAATTAATAAGTCAATTCAAATGTCTTAAACTCCGCACCGGCCAAACCGGTGCGAGTATTAAGGGACAGAGGGAGTATTCCATTTCCTTCTCAACACCAAGCTAAATATGATGTTAAACATGATCTTAATTTCTCTAATCAGAATAATTAATTATACTGACTGAAAGAATACCTACTAATGTTGACAATATATTTTTTTTAATGCTAACGAGAGACAATTAAGCTTCGTACAAGAAACTAAACTAACTAATAAAACAAGGCATGGTCACGCCCATATAGATTTCCAATATCAAATTAGTATATTTAACAAGATTTTACATGACTATAATTTACGTATCGATCTAATCTACATCACTATAATTTTTCTTAAATATGAATCATAACAGAGGATGAAAGATCTTATCTGAATAATTATAAAAAAACATTATATTAAATTTAAGTATTTTTCTTTAATACTTGTGTCGAGGCTAACATGTACTCTGTATCAACTAAACAAACACGGAGGGAATAGTAGAAAAGTTATTTGCGATCCATTTTCTTTCAAAATCTATAAACCTCATTTCAATGTTCAACTGTACAATGTATACACCCTAACTTTACAGGGTCTTTTATGGCATGACCTATTCCCATTTACATACTCAATAATCTCTCTGTATAAAGTAACCAAAAAATGAAATGAATCTCATAATTCTCTCTCTCATCACATGCTGAAACCGACCACCACATCCAACCAAATATAGCCACGTCACTAAACCAATATAGTGTCACCCAATCTTATCTTTCTTGTGTCAGAAAAATAATGGTAATAAAAAACATCACAGCTAGCTTAGTGACAACTCCCAAGAAAATTTTCCAACTGGCCTCCATTATATCCTTTCTTCATTTCGAAATAACAGCTGGCAACTTTTCAGACAACTGACCCCACCATTAACAGACTCCCACGTGGACTACCCTCATTGGACGGAAACCCTCGACTTACGGTGGGCCAGGGAGTGGTGCTTCTTTTTAGCAAGAGCACGAATCACATTCCACGTGGCATCTCCTTTTTCGATCTGATCGTTAAAAAGGAGGGCCCTCCTCACTTCTGGGTCCCACAGATTCCTTTGGATGACCGTGAGGTTGGTTTTGGCAACGTGATCAAGGATGGAGCCTAGTTTCGCGACGTCGTGTTCCGCCACCGTGAGTGATATCTCCGCCCATGGCACGACGTCGTCGAAGGGTAACTTAATTCCGTCCGCTATGATGACGGGTACGCAACCAAGCGCAACCGATTCGACTAGGCGTGGACTCCATGGGGCCCACCCTAGGGGGCATAAACAAAACACAGAACGTGCGATTTCTGACTGGTAACCGGCAAACCTATGCCTCTTCAAGTAGAACCTCCGGTCATTGTTGTATTTCCTCCAAATGTGGGTCCTTACAGCCCTACAAAAGAATAACAAGAAGAACCATCATAAATAAATTAATGTGTTGGAAAGAACTTTTATGGTCAGAATACCACTAATAACATGGTGTTAGGATTTAAAGCACTTGTTCCAATAAAAATACCATTATAATTTTATTATTATTAGGTGTTAAAGTAAATTTACAATAAGATTCCTTAATAAAGAAGTAAAACCATTTAATTAAAGGAATCATAAAGAACGATAAAGACTGTTACATAACATAATGGAAATTGATAACTTATCTTAAAAGCTAAAACAAGTACTCGTACTAGAAACTCATTGAATTTTATTTTTGACTAACTCATATTCAACATTTCAACCCATTGAATGCATATATATCCTCCTACTACACGTAAAATAAATGCGGAGTACTCGGTAAGAAAATCATTCACACATATACACGGATTCATACTTATTATGCAATCTAAAATAACAATTGACACGTGATTTTATCATGAAGGTTCCAAACTTAACACTTACTACCTCCGTTCCTAAATGATCTTTACGGTTACTATTTGCACGGTAATTAAGGAATTTTGGTGAATATGTGATGGTGGGGTAACAAATAGAAAATGAGTGGCTATAAATTGTCCAACAATGTGAGTGGGTGAAAACAAATATTAAAATATTGTGAGTGGGTAAGTTATGGTGGGCCAAATAAGAGTAAAAATGGAATAAAGTAGGAGTGTAAAGAACTTTCAGGAACGGACTAAAACGGAAAGCGTAAAGAACTTTTAGGAACGGAGGTAGTATATGAAAACAAAAATCGATGATAATGTTTTGAAACATGCATAAATGTCTAGAATCTAAGCAAAATTCCAAATTGAAGTAGAAAAAACAAAGAAAAGGAAAGAAATGTACATAAATTGGATATTTTTAGTAGTCTATTGCTTGTCAAAGAGGCAAAATATTACCAACAACTCAAGAAGGTCATGAAAATTAGTTGTGAAAATTAATTAAGTTCAACTACCAAATTAATTCCAAGTAACTTCTTGGTTGAATATCATTATAGCAAGCATACAAAGGGGTGCAAGGGTAAAATTGGAAAATATAATAAATAAAGATAACATGAGAGAGAAAAAGTAAGTACTTGCTGTAATAGCGACCGCTGACATTCTTAGGATTGACCTCCATTTTACCCCTGAAGAATGCAAATATATCACGACGACCATCCAATGCCCACCTCTCCGCCGTCTTCCGTACACTTTCCGGCGGTATATATGGCGGCACAACTACATTCCCCGCCGCTTGACATGGGTGCTTGTATTTCACGCCAAAAGTTTGCAAAATTATTGACCCTCTCAAACCCTCCATTATTCCGTCTTCGATTGCTACATTCTCCTGCAAAAACAAAAACAAAAACAATTATTATAAGGACATGAAAATAGTTTCTATCGCGAAAAGGACGTGTCCTGGAGTTAAAATCGTACCATGGTATGAAAACAGGCGCCGAAATCGTGAGAAGCGACGAAGATATGGTCGGCGCCACGGCTGCGATTCCAGAAAGGGTAGGCGGAGGAGATTAAGTTAACGGCGGAGGAAATGAGGGAACGAGCGTGTCCGATAGCAGGGAAGCCATTAACGGTGCTAAAGTTGCAAGAAACATAGACAGGAACAAAGAAGAAATCGGCCTCATTTGGGTCAAAAGTTCGTACATCGCTTTCTAATAAAGCTCTATGAATAGCAACTTCTGATGCGAATAAATGTTTGCTGCACCTTTCGTTAACCCAATCCTTGTTGTATTTATCTGGTAATTCGTAAACAAATATCTTGACATGGTTCAATACTTCCGAATATGTTTCCGAAGATTCGTCGAGGCGATTGTGTTGGACAACGGAAGCTGAAACTGAACCCGAACCCGAACCCGAAAGCGGAGAAGGGGGAGATTGGCTATCATTTGTATTTTTAAAGGGAGGGAAAGAGATGAAAAGGTAGAATGAAATGAAGAACCAAACGAACCATTTGAAGCTTCTATAAAAGAATTGAGAGTTTCTTTTGTTATTAATGTCTTTTGGTCTACCATGTTTGTTATTTGAGTGCAAGAACTTCATTCTTACATAAAAACCTTTCCTCCCTTTGATGGGTATGTTCAAATTCACCATTTTTAGGACCGATTTTTGAGGGAAAACAGATTTTTGATTTGGGTGTGAGTTGGTTGAAATGGGGTTTTCTAGGTTTGGTGTTGGGGATCAAAACTCAAAAGTAGAGAAGAAGGAACAAAGATTAGGGGGAGCTGAGGAGAGAGAAAGAGAGAGTTTGTTGGGGGTTCGTTTTTGCTTAAAGATGATGAAGGTTTTTTTGTAAGTGTAGTTGGGAAGAGATAGATAGAGATCGATGCTACTACTATTGTATTGGATTTGGTTGATTTCTGTTATGCTTTCAATTAATGGGGTGTATGGTATGGTATGGGGATGCTATTATTGATGTACATATGATGTATTATTGATTTATTGTTGTTGTGATGAGTACTACTTGTTTCTCATTTGTCGACCCTATTACATAGGCCAGGACGGTAATGTAAACAAGATTAGCTATCACGATAATTATTTTGGTTATGGTTTAGGCTAGGTCTATAAAAAGAAAAATATGGAGTATGATAAAGACATAAGGTAATAATGTAAGCGAGATTCGATATCAGATCATGAGTTTGGTTAAATGGTTTAGGTGTACAAAAGAGAAGAGGGATGAAGAAGAGAAAATAGGGAGTAAAGAACTTTGTAAAAAAAAAGTGCGGAGGAATTTTTAGTTTAAGCTTAGAAGAAAAGAGGTTATTGGGAATTGTGCAAAGTGTATTAGTCTTTTAATGATGAAGTTAAAAAGACTATAATGCCCTTTAACAAGATTTGAAATTATTAGTGTGTTGGACCTTCTTTGGCGGCTTTGTCTGTGGGCAAGTTGGCCATTTAAAAGGGTATAAAAATGGGTTCTAATAAATTGTTTTGTTTATAAAGTACTTAAGATGGTGAGAATGCATAACCAAAACAGCTAATGCAATGCAAGTACAATGGGTCCTTGTTCCCTGTTTTGGTGGTCATGTCTCATGTGAGGGATTGTGAAAGAAATTGACATTTCAAACTTTTTCTATCTGAGTACTACAAAAAACACAATAGCATAATCGAACATGTTCATGTGTTTTTTTAAAAGTTCAGGTAATCAATTAATCATGCTTAATAGAAACAAATCTAATACCAAGTATAAACAAATTATGCGGAATATCACATCATACATTAGCGTTCATAATATAAACGCATTTAGTTAAACATAGGAAATTCAAATTGCAAGTTGATATTGTGACTTACTCCGTGATTGCCAATTTCTCAAAGTGTAAGATCGACGGTGCCAATTTCTCAAAGTGTAAGATCGACCATGCACTTATGTGTTGCTCGTAATTTATTCATAAAAGCACAAGTTAATTTCTACCTAGCTAATTACATAGAGATTATTATACTACTCCCTCCGTCCCGGATTACTTGACCTGTTTTCCTTATCGGGCCGTCCCTTAATACTTGACCTGTTTCTAAAAATGGAAATATACTAACAATATTATATTATTTCTTACTCCACCCCTACTAACCCACCCACACCCTACTCCATACAAAAAATAATTAAAAAATCAACCCCTACTCTCCCAATCTCACCTCTTAACCCACCCCCCCTTTTTATTGAACCGGTTATTTCAACCATTCTCACCTCTCTTTTATCTCTCCTCCTCTCCAGAAAAATCTTCAAACTTCTGAGAGAAATCATGAACATCACTATTCATCTTCTTCCCCAATTTTCCTCTGTATTTTCGCTCAAATATTTTCGCAATTTCTCACAAATTCACTCCATGAATTCGTCCAAAATTACAGATCTAGGTTCCTCCACTAATTTTATTCAATGATCTAGGGGTTTTTTCCACATATTTTGTCAAAAGATCAACGTTTTCCGTCTACAAATTCGAACAAAAAGCTGGGAATTACGGGATGTTCAAAGATCTGGGATTTTCGTCCACCTCACAAAATCGTTCAAAGATTTGTGATTTTCGTCCTCAAATTCATTAAAAGATCTGGGATTTTCATTGGTTTTTCATCTACAAGTTCGTCCATTTTCGATCTCTTTAATCTCTGATTTGGTGAGTTCTTCATTCAACCTATTTACTTTTGTATTTTTTCTTGAATCGTTTTGTTTTGATGAATTGATGTCGTTGAATTATGAGGCTGAATTGTTGCTTTTGATTTGAATTATGAGGCTGAATTCTTGAATTGTTTCCTTTTTTTTTTTTGTAAAAATCTTGGTTTTGATTTATGAGGCTGAATTGTTTCCCTTTTTTTTTTACAAAATCCTGGATTTTGTAAAAAAATCGATTGATTTTTTAATTTTGTAGAGTGTCAGGGAGTACTGATTTCCATTTTTTGTAGAGTGTCTTGGTTTTTTTTAATTTTTGAGAGTGTCAGGGAGTACTGATTTCCATTTTTTCGCTCATTTTCCAGATGACTTGGTTTTTTTGCTCCAATTTTTTTGCAAATATTTGTAAAGAATCAATCGATTCTGATGAGTTGTTTTGTTTGCAGTTGTCGAGGTTTGTTCATGGATAAATTGGTTCAAGCTGCAGTTCAGAAAACAGAGGAAGAAAATTTTGATTTGTCTGACTCTTAATATTTTGGGGTATGGGTTGACGATTCTGTTGAGCCATTTCTCGTTGTTCCTGAAACTCCAATGGATGATGTACCCGATCCAGAAACTCCAATCGATGATGTAAACAATCCAGAAAGTCCAATGGCTGATTTATATGATCCAATGGTTGTTCCCGACACTCCTGATCGTGGCATAGCCATGACTCTATCTTTTTCCCGCAAGCGTAAAGGTAACGGTGATAAGGTGGAATCTAGCAAGAGTAAAGGTAACGGTGATGGTAAAGATAAGGTGGAATCTAGCAAGCGAGGTAAGGTATCAAACGATGATGTTTTTGAGATGTTAAAAGGTTATGTGCCTTCTCTTGAACGTCATATGATGGGTGATAGCTCTGATAGTGAATGATTCTGGTTGTTGGTGTTCTTGAAAGTGAATAAGTGTTGTTGTTGGTGGTTAGTAAATGTGTCAATATGTAGTTGTGGCTATTGTTGTGGCTATTCTGTACTTTTGTTGCACTCTGTTGTGGCTGTTCTGTACTTTTGGTTATTCTGTACTCTGTTGCACTCTGTTGTGGTTATTCTGTACTCTGTTGGTGTTATTGTGGCTCTGTAATTGGTAAGCAACCTAAATGCTACCGTGTTCCTGTTTAATGAAATGTTGTTACTCTGCTTCTTCATTCAATGAAATTGGTAAGGAACGTAATTCAATGAAATTGTTAACCAACCTAATTCAATGAAACCTAATTCAATGAAATTAGTAAATGTTCCTGTTTAATGAAATTGGTAAGCAACCTAATTCAATGAAGTGTTTGGCCATGAGAAACTATGAATATGTTATTTACTGCAAAATGTTCACAAAATAATTTGATCATTTCCATATCACTAAAACATCCACTGTTCTGATCAATTGCTCTAAGGCACCACTTCACTCTTTGTTTTACATTTTCATTGGTAAGTGATGGTTTCATTGCATTGCTATGTGGCTTTATTAGCCCCATTTGTTTCCACCTGTAAACTGTGCTCTTCCCAATCTCTAATGCTTTTGCAAGTATCCTAACGTTTACTCGTTTGTGATATGGAAGTTGAGCAATTAGAGGAAGTTTGCTTAAGTGAAGCTTACCTTTTGTGCCGCACTTTTTGGGTTTATGTGATTGAATGCTGACTGCTTGTTCATTGTCATATTGTTCTCTAGCCTCGTTCCCGATTCTTTGTACTGTGGACCGGCTGACATCAAAAAGATGAATTGCTTCATTGACAATGCCCCTCTGCTTCTTCATTCCATTGTTTCTCTGTATAAGTATCCAGTTGCCAATTCTGGTTTTTTCTGCATCGGTGAGTTATCTGTTGGGCCTTCTCATTTTGTACTCAGTACACTAGTTGCAACCAAGTGAGAATGGAAGAGGCAAACTTCAATGAAGTTCAGACTCTCTTTTCACTTAAGGATGCAATTTTTGTGCTGAATTTATGGTTAACTATACGAATTGCAACCAAGTCGGGCTTGAAGAGGCAAACTTCAACGAAGTTCAGACTCTCGTTTTACTTAGGACGGCAAGAGTGTATGTTAACCACCTCAATGATGAAATTTTCCAGAGAGGTTTTAAAAAAACAAACAAATTTTTGCCCCTTTTCAAACTGAAATCTGTTTTAAAGTAACTAACCCACCCCCCACCCCATAATTAAATGATTTTTGTTTTTCCCTCTTTTCCTCTGTTTTTCTAAACTAAATTCCAGGTTGAGAAGTTGGAGAAATGAGGAGCAAGCATTAATGAGAGAAGGCTATTTATAATGGTCAAAATTTAGGGTTTATTTCTACTTAAATTTAGGAGGGAAAAAATTTCCCATTTTACTTTTGCTCTGTTTTAGAATTTTCCCCCATTTTTTAGAGGGAAAAGTGTAAACTTTGTTGGAACTTTCCCCCCAAATTTTAGAGGGAAAAGTGTAATTAAAGTGGAATTTTGGAATTTTGCCCCCAAAAAATTTAAGGGGTTTGGACGTGGAACATTTTGCCCCACTGTCATTTTTTGCCCCCACTGTTATTTTTTTCACAAGCAGGTAACTGGTCAGTTTTGTGAATCAGGTCCCCACACACCCCCCCCCCCCCACCCCCTTCACCCCTTTACACATTTCCCACTAACTACATTAAAATAATACCCCACTATCAACTACTCCTAATAAATTAAATAAGTCAATTCAAGCTCCTTAAACTCTGTGCCGGTCAAACCGGGTCGAGTAATCCGGGACGGAGGGAGTATTAAAATAGAAGTAAAATAATTTGCTTACGGGATGACCTAATTTTATTAAATCAATGATGTCCTTTTATCCTTTTACATCACAAAACACTTTGCTTTCATTACCTTAATAATTTAATTAATTAATTAATTAGCATTAGGTGGCAAAGGTATATGAAGATAATCAACTATTCTAAAAGGGCTGCGTGCTAACTCCATTATCTTTTTGCATGGGTGCGTTACTTGTACGTTTTCTTCTTTTCATTTTTCATACGGAGTATTTAGAATGGCACACATGTCAGGTTCATATAGATAATATTAGCTTGGGTGATCATAATCATTTTGATTACTAATTAATTAAGTAATCACCAGATGGAGATTGATGAAGATTTATTACATCACCATTCAAGAACTTTTCAAATATCAATAGTTGATTTTATATAATTTCATTCTGTATCCTATATCAATATATAGTTGATTTTATACTTTGTATAATTTTATAGACAATTCTACCTAGATAGTTTGTGAATTTGTGAATTTGTGAATTACTACCTACGTCTTTGAAAGTTGTCAATTACTACCTAGATTTTTAACAAGTGTTGCCAATTACTACATAGATTTCAATTAATCCACTTTTACACCAATTATTCAACTAATTACATCATTATCCACCTAATTACATATATGAAATGAATTTTCAATATTCCATTTAATTTTTATGGTTTTATTAAATGATGAGTTCTTTCAATTTGACAACATTCAAGATAGACTGTCAGGACCAGTCATGTGACTAAGAAATGTCTATCAAATGAATTTGAATGTCAAAACTTGAAAATGGTCCCTAATCGAAAGTTTTTTATAAAGGTGGACGCATGATTTTGTATTCTCGTTTACAATTTTTGTAACTTTTATAATGAAATTTTGTTCTCCATATCTGATGTGCTTATGCATTCTCATGCAGCGCCGGGAGATACTAATGACCTTGGAATGGTGTTGTTGGAAAGACATTCATCTCTTATTATATTCTAGGTTTTACTATACTGGTCAATGGACTTGCTTGGGAGATGAAGACTATTTATATCTTGTTTGTGACCGTAATGAGTTTTAACTTGTATAATGCGGATCGGAGTATAATATATTTTTTTGTAGTACACATGCTCAAGACATAATTTTTGGATGTGACATGTGAAATGCAAGTTTCATAGTTGGTTTCTCGGACAGTTTAGGAGACATTTGGTCACGATCGTCGATCGAGTCTTACCTTTGAATCCATGAGCCAACACTGATTGATCTCGTTTTAACGGTTATATTCCTTTAGCATCAAAGTTAACTGGTCCTGGAGAGCATATATTTGCTTTACAATTATACCGTATAATTGCTTTACTTTCTTAAGTTGTAATTGCTTTTTCGTTGAATGAACTTTCTGTCAAAAAAAAATAATAACAATAATAATAATAAGAAAATAAATATTGTCCAATATATTTCTCAAATTAAAACAAAATAGAATTACGTGGATGAACTTGATGTGTTAACGTTGATGTGTGTTAGATCGGTAATTTAAATATATACATACGGAGTATACAACTATCAAAGGACTCAACATAAAATTGGATAGGAATCATGCAACTTCTAACGACAAGTGCATCTATATGTCGATGAATAGTAGTAAAATTATTCATCTTACTGGCTTATTATCAAAAGGTTGCGCGTGCCATTCTTTTTAGGGGCATTTTAAAGAAAATGGTCTCTTTTATCATTTATCTTCACTTTTAAAGAGTCTAACTCATTAATCAGTTCGGTATTACTCGAGAGGGGTTCCAGCTTAATAGGCTACTTACTTAAAGTACTTCATCTTACCTTATAAAAAAATGATGAATAGTATAAATTGGAGGAAGGGCACTCAACCACAAGTAACCTACTTGCTATACCTTAAGTACTTAATCAATTGGTACTGCTTTACCAACTCCAACGAAAAAGAACTGATGTGGTTTAAAATATTTGGATTATGATATCACATTTGTACTAGATGTTGATTGCTTAAGCTTTTGTGATTTAGTCAAGGGGGATTCATTCGAGAATAAGTGGATTAGTAAGCAAACTAACGTACTACTCAATAGTATGCTATAATATTATATTCTTAGAAAAAAACATCAAATTCAGATGTTTTTTTTTGGCAAAATACTCTTCGGAAACCCAAATTCTTATATGAGACTGTTCTCACCATCAACTGATGGTGAGACCAGTTCACACTTGCGAATTTAGGTATGTTACTTCTATACTTTAGATATGTTACTTTCTTTTTTTTTAATTTTAGAGGAGGTACTTTGTTTAGTTTAGGTATGTTACTTCTATAGTTTATACATGTTACTTTTTTCATACGGAGTCGTTTTAGGGGAGATACCTTCTTAGTTTAGGTATGTTACTTCTATAGTTTAGACATGTTACTCTTTTTTATACGGAATAGTTTTAGGGGAGGTACATTTTTAGTTTAGGTATGTTACTTCTATAATTTAGATCTGTTACTCTTTCTTTTTTATAGTTTTAGAGGAGATACGCTATTGGTTTCGCGCTGCTTCAAAAAATATTTTGACTTGTTTTATTAATAAATACAAAGAGACTTTGTCAGAATATTCCCCGATATTTCATCAAAGTCTAAGGTACTTCTTAGAAATACTCCCCATGTCGTTTGTAATAGTTGGTAGTGCATACAGGAATTTTCTTTGATTATCTTTTTCCCCTTTAATTTTCACATAAGCCTAATAGCTAGGATAGTGGGAGAGGTTTCTAATCTCATAATATGCATATAGGTTTGTGCCGCAACCAATAATAAGAAGTAGAATTAGACCCTATAAGTTCAAAAAAGAACCCGTCTGAGTAAATGTGCGTTCTATTTATTTTATTTGACCTAAACTTATCTAAACTTATTGGAATTTTATAATAATAAATAATAAATAATTAATAATAATAACATAATATAATTAATAATAATAATTAATAGTAAAAAATAATTATAAATAATAATAAAAAAAGAAAAACAATAATAATAATAATAATATAATAATAATAATAAATAAATATAAATAATTATAATTATTATTAATAATAATAATAATTAATAATAATGTATAATAATAATAAATAATGATAAATAATAAATAAATAATAATATTAATAATAATAGTTAATAATAATAATTAATAATAATACATAATATATAATAAATAAATATATAAATATATAAAAATTAATATAAATAATAATAATAATGATAAATATTAATAATAATAAATAATATTAATATAAAAATAAGTAAATAATATTAAAAATAAAAAATAAAAAATAACGACAAAATAATTATTAACGTTGAAACTTATTGGAACTTATCTGAACTTCTCTGAACTTATTGGACCTGAAACTTATTTTATTAAGGTGAACAGAACCCCCTCTAAAAGGGCTACTAGTTTGAGAATGAGGAAAACGAGAGGACTCATACCCCAAAGGTGTAAAAATGTACTAAGAGAATCAATGCTGAAATCACGGTCCGGCACGAAAGTAAATCCGTTGGCCGTAGGTTGGGCTCGACTCACATTTTTTTTAAACAAAACACTACAAGGCGCGACACGAAAAAACAGTTAAATTGAGTGAAATTTGGCTTATACATGATGATACAGCTCGTCATGCGAGCTTTGGACCGCCTTTCAAAATTTGCGTCCCAAAAGCTTTAATTGTATTAACGTTAATGTTGGAGTATTTGTAAAAGTCTAAAAATACTATAATGTCAATAATTTTCTATCGTACGGAGTAGTAAATAAGAAGATACACTATATAATATCTTTACAAATATAAAGATCATATTTTGATTGATCATCATAATCAACCACTTACTATCTCTTAAAGATACAATCAAGGATATATCATCCTTAATACGACCAACTCTAATACGAAACAAGTAGCCTTGACGTGGATTGGGCCCGTTCAAACACTCAACACTTTGGCTTGACATGCACAAAGTCAGCCCCACAACCATCTTTAGCTTTAGGATACCATTTATCAAATCCTGCTGTTAGAAGAGTGTGAAGTATTTTTTTTAATGAAATATTGTTTTCAGAAGATCCTTAGCTAGGAATGCAACTCAAGAAACTCATGAAGCCTCTGAGTGTTTTAGGGATTATGGTGTATTTCTCCATGTTCACTAATTCTATTGATTACTATAACAAAAGAAAAATGTGTATTTTGCCAATGGAGGATTTTGTACAAGTGTAACCCAACTATTCAATTTTGCAAGGTAACGCCTATTGGTTCAGGAAATTCCTATGCTTAAAGTTGTACGTACACTTGGAGCTTAATCCCACAACTTCAACTAGATATAGAGTTCCTTGTAACTATTTGAAGTAGTACACCCAAGGTTTAGGGCCCAACCCAAGGTTTAGGGCCCGTTCAAACCGTGTTTCAAAACAGGAGTATCGTAGTTAGATTAAGAATTCGATTGTTCACCACTATAAAGGCAATGCCAATAAATTAAGAATGAATACGTTCTTTTGGTTCTTCTTCAAAAGATTTTCTCATTACTAAAAAAATTAAAATAAAAGATTATCACAATTTTACTATCATATAAAATATATTTAATCTACCATTTTTGTCTTCTCTAATTTCACAAAACTCAATTCCTAAAAAAGTATTTTTAGAACATGAGTAAAATAAAAAGGGACGTAGAGAGTATCTTATTTCCAAATTAAGAGGCCAGAAGAATGGGATTTTAAATGACATTTTCTATGGGACAACAAAAATAGTGATACGATCCAAATGTTAACCCAATCGTGGTCTATGAGTTAAGGTGAATAATTTGGATGGGCTTGAACGAGGCCTTCTTCTCTTCAAGTCTTCATTAGTGAAAAGAAAATTATATACACTGATAAAAAAAAAAAAAAAAAATTCTGTTCCTGATTTTTTTTATGTTTTGTGAATCGATGTTAATTTTTGTTCTTTTCATTTGGGAGCTATTCTATTTAATGACAAATAATTCTCCCAAAACAAACCTCATCGATCATAAAATTCTTCTCTCAACTTTATCTAACCTTTATTTCCCTAACCTATCACAATTGTAAATGTTTGTTCTCTCTTGCCCACTTATAAATATTTTTTTTTAATAATTTCTCGGCTTCATCTAATTTCAAATTACAATCTTCTTTTTTCTGAATACTATTTATCCTTCAATTAATGAAAAAAGTACAAATTTTTTTAAAATAAATAAATAATTTTTCTCTTTTTCGATCATTGCAAGATTTATATTTTCTTACCTCCCTCTCCGAACCCAAATGAGAAGAACATTATGGAGGGTATGATTTCTTATCCACACATAGTATGTTTTTCATATAAAAGGACTATTTCACTGACTTTTCAGTGGAATGTTTTACCAATACCATTTGAAGTACTCCCTTTATCCCACATTACTCGTTACACTTACATTTGCACAAAGTATTAGGTGATAAATGGTTGTTTGAATATCAATTCTTAATTTATTGAAAAACTATACGTGATAGGAGTTAGTGGAGTGTTTTAATTGAATGAGAGAGGGTGTGAGACCAAAAAAAAAATAGTGGTTAACGCTCGTTCATGTTCGTTTATTTAATAAATGAGTCGAGCTTGAACAACTTTGAAGCTCATTTAATAAACGAGCTTGAACATGAACATACGTATGCTCGTTCATTTATGTTCGTTCTGAACAACTTGTTTGTTAATGTTCTTAAACAAACTCGTTTATTTAGTTCACAATCAAATTTTCCATACATAATTGTATGATCATCGATAAAAATCGTATTTCGACTTTAATTCTAAATCCAAAAGAATATATCATAAAATAAAAATATTTTGAATTTAAATGGCTAAATTAGTGCACATTCAAAATTATGTTTTACAAAGGTTAAAATTTAGAGTGCAAAGTTCGTTTTAAAAAATAGCTCGTTTATGAATTCAGCTCGGCTAATAAACAAGACGTTCATGAACAGTTCACGAACAAAAAATCTTTTAAGCTAACCTAGGTTGAACAGAATTTGAGCTCGGTTGAGGGATCTACTGAACTTTAATTTTAATGTATTGAATAAAAATAGCTAATACAAACTACGGCCTAAGACACATTTTTAGTAGATCCACATTTTTCAAAGTTGATTTCTTTGGAAGAAGTGAATTTTTCCTTGAATTTCTCATTTTCTCTAAGACATAATGAAATAGTCGTTGATTAAAGCAACATGATTGTTGTTTTTTCTTACATAAACTTGCCTTTTCCCACCCGACCATACCTACAAGGCTACAACCATCGTTGTACTTTGTCGATAAACAATCATTAAATTTTGCAAAAGGTCTTGCGTGCATAAGGTGTACAATAAATTTTTTATATACCAAGATAACTTTTACCCATTTTTTTTGTAACTTTTAATGTGTTTTGCTTAACTTTTATATTATAAAAAAAAGTTGATTGATAAACATTTTAGAGGGTTATACATTATTAGTGATTTTGAAGAAATAATATTTATTAAAATAGAAATTTTATCAATAAAAATAGATTACTTTTATATATATATAAGGATAATTTTTAAGTATTTTAAGTTAACTTTTACTCTGGTGACAATAAAAATACCACTTATAAATAAGAAATTGTGTACATTCTCAGTACAAGTACACAACAATAATTGTTTTTTCTTACACACGCATGCAAGTTCTTAATAATAATTTTTTCATTAAATAGGAAACGTTTTAAGAAACATAGGGAGTAATTTATTGTACTTCATATTGTCGATGGGAAACAAACAAAAAATGAATCGTAGATTAGGTCATTATTTTATAAGAGGTTGTAGATTAGATCCAAATCCATTAGCAATTATTTCGTAGAAAACAAATAAACAAACATTATTGATATTAATAATCTATTGGGCCTGCCTTGGACACAAGTCCACAAAACAGGTTAACACTTAACAAGATGTATTTGTATATACAAAGACTAAACACATTGACCAAATTGCATCGTCTTTTGAGGCAGGGAGCTGGATAATAATGCATATAAAACACTTGAACAAACTGCCAATTTTCCTTTTTTTCAAAGTTAAGATTAAGTGTCCTATCAGATTATCGGGCTGAAATTTTGGACAGATTAATCCGATCTCGGTTAGCGGGTTAGACATTAAAATTGGGGGCAATGATATAAGAACCCCCATGGCCCCATCAACTTGCCCCTAATGGCCTAACCCCACGGCTTTTTGGTTAGAAGAGATTTTTTTTAACCGTTAATTTCCCAATAATCACACTATTTTTCCCACTAAAGAGGATGACAAGTGAACTAATCCGTATGCTTTTGTGTATTTTGCACCAAATTTAATTTAACTAACTCTTGAGCTCGTTCTAAGAATGAGAAGGAACATGGTAATTGAATACCCTTTTTTAAAAGTTCTGATTTATGAGAATTTGTGACCTAATGAGAATATATGATTAAATAGAGGAAAAATTTGAAGGTCGAAAAAATATTTAAATTAAATGCTGAATTAATATTAAGGGTTAAAGAGGGAGATGAGGTTGAAGAAGTTTATAAATGGTGAATTGATGTTGAATGAGGAAGATGAAGTAGAAAATACGTTAGAGCTGTAAAAATACCAAACAACAAAAAAAATTTGGTAAAAAAATGATGCATGAAAGAAGAAGATGACGTGTGTTATCTACAGTGTCATCTACTCCATAATAATCCGTGATTTCTCTTTTTATAGACTAGGTAATGATTGGAGCACACATTGGTATTGTTGGTGTGTCAATAGACGGGAATGAATATCAAAGTTATACACTTATAAAGTCATGAATTCATGGGTGATGAATTGGTAGTAGATTTAGAATCAAACCCGCTTCAAGCCTTCAAGCCCCCAAGGCCCCAACGCTACACTAAAATCCTATGGACGTAAAAAGGTCATGTATTGAACTTCATCCGTTTCTTTTTACTTATATTCCGTAACACTTTGTTTTTCATATTTTTCAATGTATAACTTGAACATTTAATATTTTTGATTACATATAAGAGAAAATTATAAAAAAGAATTGATTGAACTACGTATTTTGCCATATTATCTAATATCTATCTGTGCATTTACAAAAACTACTCCTTTGGATTGAACTCATTTAACAACTACTGGAATAAAATGATACGGAGTACAACCGTACAAGATCAACAATTCAATTCATAGAGATTGAATATATACTCTCACCTTAAGGTTGAGGTTCAATATTTGTCATGGATACTTGGAAGGTTAGAATCCATATTTATACCCCATTAAGCCAAGTAAAGTTGTCAAATCAGGTTTGTGGATATTTATAGATCGAGTGTAATCAGATAGAGTCATATCAGATAAAACACCTGTTAAAATGGCCCACCATTTTAACCCAAAAGTCAATAAAACCCACTCAAGCCCAATATCCCTTAGTCCCTTACAAGGCCTCAAAGGCCCAACAATTGCACGATATATACCCCTCAAAGGGCAAGGTAAAGAGGTCATTCTCTAACCCTAAAGAAGCCACCCTACTCTCTCTCTCCCCTAAACACCTCATTTTATACATCAATTGTACTGACTTGAGCGTCGGAGGCTCCGCCTCGGGGACCCCCCCTTGGCCCGGAGTTCATCTTACAGGCACCGTACGTGACCGGAACTCAAGATATCAAGGACGCTCCTACCATCGTTTCAATCCCGAAACAACACCTATCGAACGTATAACCAGATTAAAGTTAGATTACCTTACCTTATTTAGTGTCCGAATTGCTTTCTTATTCAAAACACTATCTACAATTTTTTTTTGATAAATACTTCGTGTTGGGGTGTTAAAATGGGCCCACCATTTTAACCTAAAAGCCAATAAAATCCACTCAAGCCCAATATCCCTTACAAGGCCTCAAAGGCCCAACAAAGGCACTATATATACCCCTCAAAGGGCAAGGTAAAGGGGTCATTCTCTAACCCTAGAGAAGCCACCCTACTCTCTCTCCCCTAAACACCTCATTTTATACATCAATTGTACTGACTTGAGCGTCGGAGGCTCCGCCTCGGGGACCCCCCCTTTGGCCCGGAGTTCATCTTGCAGGCACCGTACGTGATCGGAACTCAAGACATCAAGGACGCTCCTTCCATCGTTTCAACCCCGGAACAAAATTTGGCGCCGTCTGTGGGGATCGAGAGCAATAACCCATGAAAATCCACATTTTCATACTATTATGTTCAACCGCAAAAATGGCCGGAAATCTGAAATAGCCGACCAAAAATTACTGTTTGTCAACAAATTACGTTATAATGGGTAGTGTGGTGACAAATAATGTTGCTACAAATTGTTGCTACAGATCGTTACTACATTTTGGTGGCCCAGTAGCCTCAAGGCCAAGTAAAGATGCTTTCCCACTCTCCCAGATCTGCAAACTCATTTTCAGAATAAAGAGGATTCATTTTGCTTGAGTACAGATTTTTGGAGCCAGTAACAGCTCACGCGTGAAAGTTATGAATTTGGAAATAAAGCAAGTTTCCACAACTCAGACTCAACTGAGCCCACAATCACCTTGCACGATTGGTAACAACAGCATACATTGGCATGATGGCACTACATCACTTCCGAAGGTAAAAATCCGAAGGATAAAACCGAGCCGAAGGTAAAAATCCGAAGGATAAAACCGAGCCGAAGGTAAAAATCCGAAGGATAAAACCGATCCGAAGGTAAAAAGCCGCTCCGAGATTACAACTCGAACCGATGTTACAATCCGAGCCGATTTTAGAAGCACGTTCTTGAACAGATCTTCGGATTTGAAGAGCGAGGTTAAAAATCGCTCCGAGATTACAACTCGAATCGACGTTACAATCCGAGCCGAAGTAAAGAAATCGCTCCGAGATTACAACTCGAACCGATGTTACAATCCGAGCCGATTTTAGAAGCACGTTCTTGAACAGATCTTCGGATTTGAAGAGCGAGGTTAAAAATCGCTCCGAGATTACAACTCGAATCGACGTTACAATCCGAGCCGAAGTAAAGAAATCGCTCCGAGATTACAACTCGAACCGATGTTACAATCCGAGCCGATTTTAGAAGCACGTTCTTGAACAGATCTTCGGATTTGAAGAGCGAGGTTAAAAATCGCTCCGAGATTACAACTCGAATCGACGTTACAATCCGAGCCGAGGTAAAGAAACCGCTCCGAGATTACAACTCGAACCGATGTTACAATCCGAGCCGATTTTAGAAGCACGTTCTTAAACAGATCTCCGGATTTGAAGAACGAGGTTAAAAATCGCTCAAAGATTACAACTCGAATCGATGTTACAATCCAAGCCGAAGGTAAAAAAAGCCGCTCCGAGATTACAACTCGAACCGATGTTACAATCCGAGCCGATTTTAGAAGCACGTTCTTGAACAGATCTCCGGATTTGAAGAACGAGGTTAAAAATCGCTCCGAGATTACAACTCGAATCGAAGTTACAATCCGAGCCGAGGTAAAGAAACCGCTCTGAGATTACAACTCGAACCGATGTTACAATCCGAGCCGATTTTAGAAGCACGTTCTTAAATAGATCTTCGGATTTGAAGAGCGAGGTTAAAAATCGCTCCGAGATTACAACTCGAATCGACGTTACAATCCGAGCCGAAGTAAAAAAAACCGCTCCGAGATTACAACTCGAACAGATGTTACAATCCGAGCCGATTTTAGAAGCACGTTCTTAAACAGATCTCCGGATTTGAAGAACGAGGTTAAAAATCGCTCAAAGATTACAACTCGAATCGATGTTACAATCCGAGCCGAAGGAAAAAAGCCGCTCCGAGATTACAACTCGAACCGATGTTACAATCCGAGCCGATTTTAGAAGCACGTTCTTAAACAGATCTCCGGATTTGAAGAACGAGGTTAAAAATCGCTCAAAGATTACAACTCGAATCGATGTTACAATCCAAGCCGAAGGTAAAAAAAACCGCTCCGAGATTACAACTCGAACCGATGTTACAATCCGAGCCGATTTTAGAAGCACGTTCTTGAACAGATCTCCGGATTTGAAGAACGAGGTTAAAAATCGCTCCGAGATTACAACTCGAATCGACGTTACAATCCGAGCCGAGGTAAAGAAACCGCTCCGAGATTACAACTCGAACCGATGTTACAATCCGAGCCGATTTTAGAAGCACGTTCTTAAATAGATCTTCGGATTTGAAGAGCGAGGTTAAAAATCGCTCCGAGATTACAACTCGAATCGACGTTACAATCCGAGCCGAAGTAAAAAAACCGCTCCGAGATTACAACTCGAACAGATGTTACAATCCGAGCCGATTTTAGAAGCACGTTCTTAAACAGATCTCCGGATTTGAAGAACGAGGTTAAAAATCGCTCAAAGATTACAACTCGAATCGATGTTACAATCCGAGCCGAAGGTAAAAATCCGAAGGATAAAACCGAGCCGAAGGTAAAAATCCGAAGGATAAAACCGAGCCGAAGGTAAAAATCCGAAGGACAAAACCGAGCCGAAGGTAAAAATCCGAAGGACAAAAATCCGAAGGTAAAACCCGAGCCGAGATTACAACTCGAACCGATGTTACAATCCGAGCCGAGGTTAAAATTCTGAGCTGAAATCGACTTTCACTTGGAAGTGATCAAAATCAAAACCCAACCCATTTTTCAAATAGAATTGGGTCTGGGGGGCATTTGTTGGGGTGTTAAAATGGGCCCACCATTTTAACCTAAAAGCCAATAAAATCCACTCAAGCCCAATATCCCTTACAAGGCCTCAAAGGCCCAACAAAGGCACTATATATACCCCTCAAAGGGCAAGGTAAAGGGGTCATTCTCTAACCCTAGAGAAGCCACCCTACTCTCTCTCCCCTAAACACCTCATTTTATACATCAATTGTACTGACTTGAGCGTCGGAGGCTCCGCCTCGGGGACCCCACCTTTGGCCCGGAGTTCATCTTGCAGGCACCGTACGTGATCGGAACTCAAGACATCAAGGACGCTCCTTCCATCGTTTCAACCCCGGAACACTTCGTACGAAGTAAGTCTCTTCCCTAACTAGTAACTACTACGGAGTAGTTGTTTTAGACATTTGATTATTCTTGAGCCCAAATAATGCGAATTCGATAATTCAAAATACTTTGTATGACGTAGGTGTCGTATATCCAATTCTTACATAAGACGACATCATACTTTGTATCTATCTCAAATAATAAAAAGATTCCAAATAATCTAAACAAAGTAAATCGTAACAACCACACCGCCTTGCTGTAATTTTCCCCAAATCCTCGAATCTCGTCAACCTTCACATTTTTCATAATTATTTAAACCAAAAAAAAACAAAAAAAAAAAAAAAAACTTTCATAAATCATAATCACACACTTGCACAGTTGCACTCCTAAATCAAGAACGACTCCACTTTTTCTTTATTTTGTATTTTTGTCTTCTTGCTTTAAATTCCACAGTTAATTATTATTATATGGTCCCTTAATCTTTATCCTATCTCATTTTTCCCCAATCGGTTGCCGTTTCATACACACTCAGACACTCTTAACAAACTCCTTGCTAAAAATATTGATCCTCCATTCTCTTTTTCTCTCTTCAAAACCCAAAACCCAAAACCAAAAAAAACCTCTTGAACTTGGCAAACCTCCAACAATGACTGAGTCTAAGGGTGGCGAAACCATGAACTTCGCCGTACAAGTGGTAAAAGGGAGGTGGTTTACGGTGTTTGCCTCCTTTCTTATAATGTCCGGTGCCGGTGCTACATATCTATTCGCTATATACACCAAAGAGATCAAATCATCATTAGGATACGATCAATCAACTCTTAATCTTTTAGGGTTTTTCAAAGATTTGGGAGCCAATGTCGGGGTTTTCTCGGGCCTTATCGCCGAAGTAATCCCAACATGGGCCGTGTTACTAATCGGGTCTGGTATGAATTTTGCCGGGTATTTCATGGTTTGGTTAGCCGTTACTTATAAAATCTCTCGGCCTAAAGTTTGGCATATGTGCTTGTACATAATGATAGGCGCGAATTCTCAGAATTTCGCAAACACAGGTGCGTTAGTTACTTGTGTTAAAAACTTCCCTGAAAGTAGGGGAATTATGCTGGGTTTATTGAAAGGTTTTGTAGGGTTAAGTGGAGCAGTTATGACCCAAATTTACCTAGCAATCTATGGTAATAATGATTCTAAATCACTTATTTTGCTAATCGCGTGGTTACCCGCCGCCATTTCAGTGGTTTTTGTGTACACCATTAGAACATTAAGGGTTTCCCGGCAACCTAATGAGGTAAAAGTTTTTTACCACTTTTTGTATGTTTCAATTGGGTTAGCCTTATTTTTGATGGCTATGATCATTTTACAAAAGTTTATCACTTTTAGTAAGGAAGCTTATGCTGGTAGTGCTACTGTTGTTTGTGCTACTCTGTTTTTGCCTTTGTTGATTGCTGTTAGGGAAGAGTACTTGATCCGAACTCAAACCCAGATTCAAACCACAACCACGTTTATGAGTAGTGATGATATTGTTGGGTCAATCGACAACGAAAAAGAGCTTCTAGATTTTGTTGATGGTAGTAATGGTAAGAAAACAGGTAAGAAAACAGACAAGGAGAGGTCATGTTTTCTTACAATATGTAACAAGCCAGAAAGAGGGGAAGACTATACAATACTACAAGCACTTTTAAGCATGGATATGGGTATTTTGTTCCTATCTACATTATGCGGGTTAGGGTCAAGTTTAACCGCTGTTGATAATTTGGGTCAAATAGGAGAATCATTGGGTTACCCAAATAAAACAATCAGCTCATTTGTATCTCTAGTTAGTATATGGAACTATTTTGGTCGGGTCTTTGCCGGGTTTGTATCCGAAGCCCTCTTAGCCAAATGGAAGATCCCAAGACCGTTAATGTTAACCCTAGTTCTAATGCTAGCTTGTGTGGGCCATCTCCTCATCGCGTTCCCCATCCCAGGATCCGTTTACATTGCATCGGTGATAATCGGGTTCTCATTCGGAGCACAATTACCTCTTTTGTTCGCCATCATTTCGGAGTTGTTCGGGCTCAAGTATTACTCAACATTGTTCAATTGTGGACAGTTGGCTAGCCCACTTGGGTCGTACATTCTTAATGTTAAGGTGACGGGAATGTTGTATGATAAGGCGGCTTTAAAAGAGTTGGCTAAGAAAGGTTTAAAAAGGTCGGATGTTAAGGAATTAACTTGTTTAGGGTCACATTGTTATAGGTTGTCGTTTATTGTTTTGGCTTGTGTTACATTTTTTGGTGCATTGGTTTCATTTATATTGGTGGTACGAACTCGTGAATTTTACAAAGGTGATATCTATAAGAAGTTTAGAGAGCAAGCAGAGGCAGCAGATAAGGAGAAGGCGCTCGTGCCCGTCAACACAAACAACAAGCTGAACAACTAGTGTTAATTGTTAAAGGTTGCTTCAAAGTATTGTAGTTTATTTTTTATATTATTATTTTTTGTTAATTATTGTATAACTGTTAAATGTTTGATTCTCAATGCAAATGGCCTCAATTATTGATCGCTTAAGTATATTTATAAAAGAGTAATCCTTGGCTACCAAGGTTGTGCATCCATAATAATCTGATTAGCAAAATAATTAACAAGCATATAGTACATAACGTAACTAGGATCTTTTGCCAAACTGGCTACTTTTAAAATTTTATTTACCAAAATGGCTACTTTTAAATTCTATTTCCCAAACTAGCTATTTCGTATTATTACCAAAATGACTATTTTGACTTTGAGACCAAAAAAAAAAACCATTAAACTGGTTTGGTTTTTATTTTTTAATATATATGTAAACCAGTTTTATATTTTTTTTTATTTTAGACAAAAAAAAAATTAATAAACACTAAAACCTTTAAACTTAAATTTAAAAACTTCGTAAACTTAAATATGATAACTCCATAACTAACCATTGTCCCTAATTTTCGTCCAAAGCAACATGTATTCCCAGTAGAACTCGATACTCAGAAAAAAAAAAAATGACATAAATAGGGTAATGAACGAAAGAAGGTACAAATTCAAATATGCTCAAGTAGACAATTGAGGCTATTTAAAACCCAAATCAGTTTAATATTTTGTTTTTTAAATACTCAAACCAAACTGGTTCACTATTTAAAAAAAATCAAACCGGTTCACTATTTTTTTTAAAAAAATATCAAACCGGTTCTCTATTAAAAAAAATATGTATCAAACCGGTTCACTATTAAAAAGAAAATCAAAGCGGTTCACTATTTTAAAAAAGCTCAAACCGGTTCAATATAAAAATAAAAACTTAGACCGATTCATTGCTTTTACTTTAAAATCAAAATTAAAATATAGCTAGTTTAAAATCTAAATAATAGCTAGTTTGGGAAATAAAATTAAAAGATAGTCATTTTGGTAAATAAAATTGTAAAACTAGCCACTTTGGTAAAAGATCCACGTAACTACATATAGTACCTTGTTAATTTCTTACATACTTATGCTTTCCTAATAGGTCTTGCAGACTTGCACATATTAGGTATACAATAAATTTTAAACTTTGAGAGAGTTGGATCCATCCTTACTACGGGCATATTATTAGTGGTACTATACTTTTTCTAATAGGTCTTGCAGACTTGCACATATAAGGTATACAATAAATTTATCGTACATCAAAGTAACTTTTATTCTGTTTTTTTGTAATTTTTACTATGTTTTGGTTAATTCTTTTATTATGATTTTTTTAATTGATAGATACACATTTTAATGGTTAAATGATTAATTTTATACATTTTTAGTGATTTTGAAAAAAATATTTTTTATTAAAATGAAAAAAATTATCACTAAAAAATGCTCCGTAGTATATATATACGGGTAACTTTTAAATATTTTGAGTTAACTTTTTATTCGGTTTAAAGTATTTAATGTACACTCATTGTAAATTATCGTGTACTTTTTCTCCATTCTCAAATAGCCTTATCCATTAACCTGGATATAAATAAAGTTGTGCGAAAAACAAAGTTCAACTGTTCAACTAATTAAATACTTGTTTAGTTTAACATTCTATTAATTTATAAACAACAACAACAAAGCCTTAGTACCAAAATAAATTGGGTCGGCTAACATGATAGAAGATCGATATTCCATTGTCGATTTATGTCCTGACATGTGACTTAGTTTTTACACTGGCCACCACAAATCTACCGCAACCCTCTTCCTTTATCCGAAATCCGCATGATGCATCTCCACTTTGTATTGGCTACAGGATCACCAATGAGTTGTTGAGTTTACCGTTTGTTGAATTCCTGGGTTTTTGGGTCAATACTCAATGGAGTAGTCTAGTAGTGGTATCCCCAAAAGTAGAGCATGCCCTTTTCAATTTTTCTACGGTTCACTACTTTGCACATGACGAATTTATTCACGAGTGCCTAAAGTCACGGGTCTTTGTTTTTTTATCCAAAAACGAACAATTACGCAGTACTTCCTCTGTTTTAAAATAATGAGTATAATTTGCCTTTTTATATTTGTCAATGTAAATGTTTGAATATTAATATCTCTAGTTTTGTATTCGTAAAAATTATAAAAAGTTGATATTCCAAAAATACATATTGAGACGAATCAAACAAGGCACGACTATGTTTTTTCTTACCCATAAATTATAAATGATAGCCAAATTAAAATTCGTAAATAGTGTCAAAAATCAAGGTGTACTTTGTTCCATCTTAGTAATCTGAAAGGAAGATTATCAAACAATGTAACCTGAAAGAGGATTAATAGGAAAGAAAATGGCCAAGTGGGATATAGGTCAGCAAAAAGTAAGCATATAAATATGTAATCACCAGAGATATTATCTTCGAAAATGACATTGAAGCGAGAAATTCCGAGTTAATCTCAGTGATTGGTAAGACTTTCCTATCAAATGGCAAATTCGTAAATATCTTGCTCGGAAAGTATAGGCAGTATAATTGTTCATTGTAAGGGAGTGACTGTATTTTTATAGTTGTTGATGGCATATTAATGGATGTTTATTGTATATTGATAGTCGTTGACGGTATATTACAAGGTTGTTAATGTATTCCAAAAATATAATGTTGACTGTATATGGGCCCACATCAAATAACACGTGATTGTAGTTAGGCCCACTTTTAATGGTATTTTCGTAATAAAATGTTCATTTATTTACGAAAATGCCATTTGATTGGGACAATTTTCCTAATCAACGAGATTAACTCGGAAAAGCTCCATTGAAGCAACTAAGAAACTATTTACCTAGATTTTGCTTATACTATCTTATCTTATTACATGTTATCTTATCTTATCTTACCTTATTAATTTTTATTGGAAGTTATAATAAGGTACAATTTGAACTTGTGTTACATTTAATTTATCTTATATCCTTAATATCTTATTTTATATTTGAACTTTGTTTTGACATAGTTTTTTAGAAATAGTGTTTTAGGGAGTTTTAACCACTACGGCACTGAGTAACGCGTGGAAATAGATTACACTATACTAAAAGGGAGGGTACCGCGTTGCGGTGCTGACGACACGAGTCATATATTTTTAATTCTACTTTTTCATTTTTATTACATAAATGCATATCATTTGTATTACTCCGTAGTATATAGACTGCACAATCTATAGTATTGAATATATGGTATAACATAATATATTTTATCTAAATTAAAGAAACTATTTAATTTAAAGATTTTATTGACGTCTATTGTTTATCACAAAGTTATTATGGAAAATATTACAGACGGAGTGTATGTACAATATCAAAATAATATAATCATTATTGGACATAATTTATATAGTAACTAACAAGATATTTAACAAAAACTTATGATCGAATTAATTTATGAAATATATATACTCCGTACTATAATATATGTTTATTAGTGAACTTGAATGTCAAAAGTTGAAAATTGTCCCTGGTCGGAATATTCTATAAAGGTGGACGCATAGAAAATGCTAGACGACTAAAATATATGCAAAGTGACTAGTAGTTCTGTTCTTGAACTATATGAACATGACAATGTCGCAATCATTACATTGATATCTTTAATCAATTTTTTTTATTTGTAATGCATATTATAAATATCTTTATATTATATTCTTTCAAAATATATTAATATAGCAACATACATCTTTTGTACTACGTAATATTATTTTTTTACAATTTCATTTCTAAACAGTCAATAAACAATTACAAACTTTATTTTAAAATAATACCAAAAATATTACGTGTTCCTTCTTTGCGAGAATGTTTGTGGCACATTTGTAACTACCATGATCAATAACTATAACTATCAATCAATCCATCAATTACTATATACTTAAAGACACGCAAAACTCGCTCAAAAAACAAGACACGCAAAACAATGCACGTCATCTCCTGGTGCGTTTTGTATTTTTTTAATTAAAATATATGATATGGATATTTATTTGAAAAAAAAAATCTACATTATTGGAAAAAAATTACATAGAAGTCTATTAAGGCTTAAAATTTTGCCATAATTAAGCCTCAATCATCAATAATCAGTAAATGTATACTAAAAGACACACCAGACATGACACGTTCCATCTTATGGTGAGTCTTTAGTTTTTTTTTAATTTAAAAAATATTTTTTTATAAAACTTACAAAAATGGAGAAAATAATTTTCCGTAGCTACCAATTCTTATTGTAGAAAGTTAATTGTATCTCATATCTCTCATATGCATTATATAAATTATTATTTGGAAACAAAAAGTACCTTTATTGATTAACTTAAGAAAGATATAATTTTCAAAACTTTTTAACAATATTTTAAACTTTTTTGTATTATATTAATTTAATAATGACTTAAAATACTTTTGTCTTCTGAAAAATGAATGTGTCGTATCTTCAAAAAAATACGTAACGATATTAATAATTTAAGTAAAGAAATAAAATGGAATAGTGGTGAAAAAGGAGAAAATAAAAAGTTGCGAAAAGAGTAAATATGAGAAACTTTTTATAAATAACTGAAAGAAAACAAATATTGGCAAATTATTAACTTATATTAAAAATAAATATGAGTACACTTATTTCAAGGAATATAAGTTTAGATAAATTTAGTTAACTTAAGTCTTTGTTTTATTCTTTATCTGAATTTATTTTATCTAAGAAAAACTTATTTTGACTGAAATAAACTTATTTGTGTGTTAAAATGTTTGAAAAAAACTTTTTTTTTTAATTATTTATTTAGGGAAAATTAAATTAAATGGTGTTGATGAACTCATTTACGAAATATATTTTATTTTATTAAATTTTCTGTAAATGATTATTAAATTATTAAAAATACTACATAAAAATATTTATTGAGTAGTAATAATCGTGCATTGTAGTAATAATCGTAATAATCGGAGGAGTAGTAAAAATATTCATCAGGTTCAGGTTCAGGCTCCTCTTTCTTCTTATTTTTCCATATAGGGTTGATGACTTTCTCCTTGTACAATTTACATATGTATACTAGTTTCTCCATGGTAGCTATCCAAGACATTCTAACATATCACAAAAAATCACAGAAATTCAAATAACAATAAAAATCACAGAAATTCAAATAAAAATAAAAATCACAATCCTTAAATCGATCACTGTCTCTCTTTTTTCAACAGTTCAAACAATGTATAAACATGAAGAAAACGATTAAACATACAAAAACAAAAACAAAGAATAAAAGAGAAACGAGAGAAATACAAAGCGATAAACTGAATTTCAACAAAAAAATCAACAAATCCTAAAATTCATAACAACAATTATAAGCAGAAAATCAAAAAATCCTAAAATTAATAAAAAAAATTATAAGCAGAAAATCAACAAGATGAAGAAAACGATTAAACATACAAAAAAACAAGAGAAATACATATCGATAAACTGAATTTCAACAAAAAAATCAACAAATCCTAAAAATCAAAAGCACAATTATAAATAGAAAATCAACAAATCCTAAAAATAATAACAACAATTATAAGCAAAAAATCAACAAATCCTAAAATCATAAATACAATCTGCATTCAGCAAGAAACCTGAGCGGGAGCGAGTGTAAGTGTAATACCCCGGAATTTCAAAACTCGATTAATTAAGTTTTAATTATTTTTATTAGCTTAAAATTCGTTTTAAATTTTCAATCTCGTACTTTATTAACGAAAAGTTTTATTTATGAATTTTAACATTACTACACGATTTATTTTCAGATTATAGAATTTACTTTTATATTTACGAGAATAACTACATTTTAATCCTACGGAATATTTTGTAACTTATAAAAGATTTTAAAATAACAATTTCGTTAACGACAAATTTAATCCGAAAACTAAAGTTAGTACTTTATAAAATTATTTCCGGAAATTAATCAATATTATTACTCTATTTTTAGTAATAAATTATGAAAAATTGTCTAACATTTTGTAATTACCAAATTGCCCTTGCTCACAAGGAAACTAAGAATCAATTTTCAAACTTCTCTTCCTCCTCCTTCAACCGTGTCACCGTTGAAATGAACCTCAATCACCAAATTTCTATGTGTCTCTACTACAATCAATTCTCTTGCTAATTTATCAAACCTACTTGCAGATCTGTAAACCTAAAACTAGAGTAACCAGCCCAATATGAATCACCAATTTTCTTGCTCAACCTCTCACACTTGCACTTCAAACAAGCTGATTTGTGGCATCAATGGAGCACCCAGACTTCTATAAATAGCTGATCATTCATCCCCAAATGCAACACAAATCAGATTAACAATTTCAATTTCAATTTTAATTTCGATTTTGATTTTAAATTTCTAGTTTACCTCCTAAAATAAATTCTGAACCACCATAACCACTGGCCACCATCGTGACTGCCACCACCACCAACACAACCAAACACTACCACCTCCTTCGCCGCCCTCTCTCCTCCAACCTCCCTTGCCTCCCTCGTCTCTGCGGCCAACCCCATGCCTCCCTCTCCTCCATGCAGCCACGCAACCACCACCACCCACCCAGCGTTCCCCGACCACCGCGCCGCCTGCAACCACCATAACCAGCACACCGCGCCGCCCAGATCGAGCTGCCACCTCTTCCTCCTTCCTCTGTTTCCTTCGTCGTTGCTTCTGCTTTGTTGCTCGCCCCTGCTTTCCTCTCTGTTCCTTTGCGCGAGTTCCAGGAACCAAGTTCCTATTTTGGAGCTTGGTTTTATTTTACAAATCCAAGTAAGCCCAACTCTATCTTGGCCCAACTCTCTAAGCTGTTTTACTTATTTATTCTAATATTTTTAATATATTTTACCTACTTGTCCAAGTAAACTTAATAGGTTTTACTCGTTTATTCTAATATTGTTATTTTATGCTAATAAAATTGGTTATTATTCTAGATTTAGAATTATAAATATATGTGTTCACTTAAAACTTGAATTTAAATATATGTTTTACTTAATTATTTCATATTTAATTAATTTATGAATTTGTAAACTAATAATAATATTTATCGTTTTAATATTAATTCAATAATTTAATCTTTTGAAAGGATTCGGACTCGGAGCTCAGAAAGAACGAACCAAGAACAAAGCTTAGTGAAACGCAGAATTGAGGTAACGACAATTTCTAGTACCCACAATCCCTTCTAAGTGTATTTAAGAAATTATGACGTTATGTGAATTTATAAGCGAAATGTTTTACATGTTTTATGAATTGCGGGAATGAAATATGATTTGATTGAATTATTTCATAAATGAAATATTTATATGAAATCATGAAAATATTAATGTTTTATCGATCTTATGATCTAAAGGAATTATGTTACTTCAACTGAAGAACAAAGGCTAAGTAAAGTAAATTTAACGAAACATGATAAATGAAAATAAAAGACCTAGTCCGTTTGGCAGTATATGTTCACAGGTTACAACAGGTTACGATTCTCGGTCATGCATGTACCTATGGGGCACCCGCCCATTTAGCCAAGGCTCTCATGTTTTATGGGCACTGGCCCATCGTGGAAGACGTTCCACCATGTCATACCTGCCAAAGACTAGCATGTTAATAAAAAGGTTATAAATGAATTAATATAATGTTTTACTTTATTCTATACTCCCTGTTTTGTCAACTAAAATGAGTTGAAATGAATTTACGTTACTAGAATATATAGTTCGTTACTGAGTCTTCGGCTCACCGTTTTGTTTTCTGTTTTAGGTACGGCTGGGGACGACGGAAACGAGTAGTGGCGAGGATTTCATTTTAGCAATGTTCATCTAGTTAATGTTTTAAATTATAATAATAAAGACTCTTTAGTAAGTTATGAAAGTTGCTTTATTAAAGAAATAAAATAATAATTACATAATTGTGGAGTTTTGAAGTAATGATTATGATGTTGCCTTGTAATTCCCAAGTGGGAGTTACGGCAGTAATGTCCCGACCGAATTAGGTAAATTATGCTGCTTAGTTACTTGAAATAGAGGTCGGGGCGTTACAGGAAGCGAGTGAAAGCGAGAGGAATTCTCGTTCCTGAGCTTGAGCTCCGATTTAAAAGTAAGGGAAAATGTGGGTTTGCCTTTATTTTAGTAAAAGGGAGAGAACTTTTATAGTGGAAGAGGGGAGAAAAGGAAGAGTGCCCGAGGGAGGAGGGAGGAGGGGAGCGAGGAGAGTAATTCCTAAACAAATCTCGCAGATTAACAAAATTCGTCAATCAAGTGGCAGCGTTGATAATAAACAAAGAAATAAGGGTAGGAACGTAACTTTCCATTTCAACCGTGGTTTAGGGATGATAACGGTGATGACAATTCACGCCACATTTTGGAACAGTGCATATGCAGGAAAAAAGCATAGCTTCTAAATGCATACTTTTTACTAAAAAAAAAAAAACCAAAATTACCACCTTATAAAGTCCACTTTTTCAAACTTACCACCTTCTAAAAATTTATTTTAAAATTATCACTTTATAAAATTACAAACTTTCAAAATTACCACCACTTAAAGAAACTGTTAAGTTTTCCATTAAATTAATGTGGCCCATTTTTTCGTTTTCTTTTTGTTTTTTCACAAATTTTCCCCTTCCTTCTTCTTCATCTCTAACCCAAATTCAATCCTTAATCTTAATTTTAAGACTAGGAAATGGTTAGTTATGCGCTCATCAACTCACATATGCATCCCAGCCATTCATATATAGGTAATCTAGGAAAAGAAATGAATCATCGGTAAAAACTCTTTCAACATCAAAACCAGAGACTCTTTCATCATCGCGTTAACACACAGCATAGTGCGATATGCACCTGCATCATGATGCTCAGAACTGGAAAGGGAAGAAGATTCATAGCAAAGAATCCATCATCCGCAGCATTCCTTTGCTACTTGGCATCTTGAAAGAAATTTAATAAAGAATGACTAACACTTCTATTTCTGGCATTTCAAAATGTAATCAGCAACCCGAACAATGCCTAGGGTCTAGGGAGTACACCTAGTAAAGAGTTCAACATTGTCACGTAAACATCCTAATCAGCCCTTTTTATAATTATAGGCGTCTTTTATATAGAGAACGGCCTCCCTTAGATAACCGTTACATCAACGACATAAAATAAAACGCCCCTCTCTTAAATCGTTATATATTCCTAGCGCATACTTTAATTAACATTTATAAAATAATAACTGAACACATAAATATGAGTTTCATGGTGGTGTAGCCGTGTAAGCTGGGTACAGTGGGTAGTGCCTCATTTCCACCCAAAAATATTTTGAGTGAATCGTTTTAAGTATTAACCTAAATATTTGGGTTCCCGTACAATGCATGAGCCGCCTATCATCCACACATATCCTCCTATAGTTGGAACTTGGAACACAATTTTATGACATGAAGCATCAATATTTATATTTACCTGTCTTGATTGAACAACTCAAAACCAAACGTACAACTGGAATAATCCAACCTGAAATAGTATAATCATTAATACGTTTAAACTAAAAAATGTAATTCCAGTTGCATCAATTTCAGAATTTTGAAGGAGAACAAATTGAGAACAAAAACTAAGAATATTCAAGTCTGTAATCGTGGATAAAGAGAATAAGTAAGGTGTTTAATTACAAAAGTTGGTTTTGTTAAGGTGTTAAATAACAATAAAAATCTCCATTTAGAAGCTAATTTTTTAGATTGCTCTCCCTTAGACGTTCAAAAAACAATCAGACTAACGGTATGTAATTATTTTCTGGCCTAGAAAACCCAATTTGTAAACCCTAGAAAAAAAAACAAAAAAAAAGCTAATTATTGAATTATTCATGTTGTTGATGAAGAAGGTAATGGGGAT
The DNA here is from genome assembly GCF_020520425.1 of Spinacia oleracea. Taxonomy (NCBI): domain Eukaryota; kingdom Viridiplantae; phylum Streptophyta; class Magnoliopsida; order Caryophyllales; family Amaranthaceae; genus Spinacia; species Spinacia oleracea. The sequence goes on from NC_079488.1 coordinate 105,284,953, forward strand.
AAGTATAATCATTAATACGTTTAAACTGGTGAGGATCATTGCGGCCCCGGTATAAGAGGATGGTATTAGCACCAAAAAAACCACCAAACGCGAGGGAAGCGCGTGTAGCAGAAGCAAGGCCACGAGGGCCCCACATAATGGCAGCGGCGCCGGCCCAGGCGGGTCCACCGATCCATCTATTAGCCTGCTCACCTAGAACTGCAACAGCGGCGGTCGCCGTGAGGCTGTTTGCTATCGAAAATAGCACCCAAAACGCAGCAAGGCGCGGAGCATTAGCGCGTGCTGCATTGATTCCGGCGGAGAGTTTGGAATTAATTGGAATTGTTTTAGTACAGACGGCCTTGAGGAAGTGGTAAAAGGATCCACCGATGCTGCCGAAGGTGAACCCTATACCGATATCATCAACGTGGGGACCTTCACCGACGTCGGATGGATCAAGAGTTAAATACATGCGTACAAAATCTGGGGATTTTGCCGTGGCTGTTGTGATACAAGAGGTTTCTGTTGAACCAGAATTCATGCATCAACCAGAAGAAGGAAATTTAATATATTTAATCAATTAAAAGGTCTTGCGCGCATAAGGTGTACAATAAATCTAATATACATATATAAAGGAGGCATATTTGCTTAAAGATTAGAACGCCACCTAGGATTACTAATGGTTTCGGCCAATGAAAAATAAGATTTCTAATTTCTTTTTGAATTAAAAAAATCAAGTGCCACGTAGATAATTAATTAGGTGCCACGTAGATATTTTAATTAATTAATTATTAATGTATACAACTCCATCGAAAATCAAACACTCTAATAATTAAAAAAAATAATCGATTTCCACGTAGATAATTAATTAGGTGCCACGTAGATATTTTAATTAATTAATTACTAATATATACAACTCCGTCTAAAATGAAACACTCTAATAATTAAAAAATGAATCTAAAATAAAATTCATCCAAAATAAAACAATAATCTAAAATAAAATAAATAAATTTCAATTTAAAATCAAACATTAATCCAATATTAGAGCGCCACGTAGAAAAATCTAATGGCTTCGGCCAATGGAGGAATATTTGCTGAAATATTAGAGCGTCACCTAGGATTACTAATGGTTTCGGCCAATGAAAAATAATATTTCTAATTTCTTTTTGAATTTAAAAAATCAAGTGACACGTAGATAATTAATTAGGTGCCACGTAGATATTTTAATTAATTAATTACTAATATATACAACTCCATCGAAAATCAAACACTCTAATAATTAAAAAAGAATCGATTTCCACGTAGATAATTAATTAGGTGCCATGTAGATATTTTAATTAATTAATTACTAATATATACAACTCCATCTAAAATCAAACACTCTAATAATTAAAAAAATAAATCTAAAATAAAAATCATCCAAAATCAAACAATAATCTAAAATAAAATAAATTTAATTTAATTTAAAATCAAACATTAATCCAATATTAGAGCGCCACATAGAAAAATCTAATGGTTTCGGCCAATGAAAAATAAGATTTCAAAATTAATTTTGAATTAAAAAAGTCGAGTGCCACGTAAAGAAATGATTAACTTTCACGTTGATATTTTTTATGAATTATTTATTAATATTACGCATATACAATTTTATCCAAAAACAAACACTTTCATAATAAAAAAATCTAAAATGAAATTCAATGCAAAATCAAAAACTAATCTAATCTAATATATAAAAGTGGTATATACATAAGATTTTTATTTAAACATAACAATTTAATAGAATCCGTGCATCGTACGGGCTAAAATCTAGTTTATTGTACACCAAGATAATTTTTACCCATTTTTTTGTAACTTTAACTTAATTTTGATTAACTTTTATATTAGTAAAAAAAAATGATAGATAAACATTTTAAAGTGTTCAATGATTAATTTTATACATTATTAGTGATTTTGAAGAAATAAGTTTTATTAAAATGAAAAAAACAATCACTAAAAAGATAGATAACTTTTACATATATAATTACGCATTTTGAGTTAACTTTAACTCTGGTGTACAATAATTATTGTACAATCCTTGTAAATAAGAATTTGTGATAACCAATATATAATTGAAAAAAAAATCTTACAACTTATGGAAACACTCTATGATTAAATGGTGGAATATTTAAGTCAATAATGTTTGACTATTTCTAAATAAATTTTCAAAATTGTTAAAATAAATAGGAAAAGTTTTTAAAGATAGGAAAATTTTGTAATATTAAAGTCGTTGGTAGTAAATGTGAGATTATTAAAAAAATATGCCATAAGTGGGATTAATTAAAGAAAATCGGTCAAAAGTTGGATTAATATTACCAAATTTTCCTAAAAAATATACAATCAGTCAAATCTTGTTAATATAGATTTAACGGTTCATCATCGTTATATAACTTATACTGATATTTTTGTACACAAAAATTGTAACACCCTAATAATTCCTTGCCTTTATAAAACCATTTTCCAACTTAAAATAAAGGAATTAATAAAGTATTACCGTCACCGTGATAACGGTTAAGGCTAGTACCAAAATTACGCAGCGGAAATATAACTAACATTCAAAACATTAATTAATAGTTAATGGCCTCCATACAATTTCGAACCATAACGGCCCAAAACCAAATACGTTAAATAAATCCATTAACTAAGTAATTTAAATAGTCTAGACTAATAAAATAATAGATTTTAATAATGTACGAGAAAAACATCGCTCAGACATTTCCCCATGCTAGATAACTTCTTTTGCAAGTTATCTCTACAAACCTGTTTATTTTAAGTCTACTCCCCGGCAACGCAAATGTAATGATGGATCATCATAGGATCATTAAGGCGAAGGCCATGACCAAAAGACATGAAGCACGAAATCAGCGAAAACTAAGTACGAACAAGCTAAAATGAAATCCTAGTATTGACATGCTTCACTCAACAATAAAATAATTCACATGCAAAAGCCATTTAATAAACAATTAATCATGGAGACAAGACTCGACTCTTGACACGACTCTTTACTCATAGATTAATTTAGAATAAGCTTCGAACGGGCCTAAAATAACTATCAATTAAGGAAGGGTGTTGGGAGCCCACCAAACACCAAAATAAATAATAATAAAAGTAACCCAATTGTCGGACCATACCGACGGACATGATTTGGATAGATCGGTTCTAATATCGATATGATCAGTACATATCTGGACATGATCTATACAAAGAAGTTTTGATCTGGACATGATCTGTACAGACAGGTTCTAATTTGGACATGATTTGGACAGGTCGGTTTTGATCGAAATAGATCGATTCAAATTTGGACATGATCTGGATATATGGGTTTTGATATGGACTTGATCTTGACAAATCAGTACAGATTTAGGTATGATCTAGATGGATCGATCCAAATATATGGGTTTTGATCTACAAGTATGAGTTTTGATCTGGACAGATTGGTTCTGATATGGACATCTTTGTATATCAATTCTAATATGGACATGATTTGTACAGATCAGTTTTGATTTGGACATGATCTGTACAGATTAGTTCTGATCTGGACATGATCTATACAGATCAGTTCTGATATGGACATGATATGTACAGAGTTTTGATCTGGTCATGATCTGGACAAACCATTTCTGGTTTGGACATGATCTGTACAAATCAATTATGATATGGACATGATCTCAGCAGATCAATTCTGATATGAACATAATCTGTAAAGAGTTGATATCTAGACCAGTTCTGATCTGAACATATCGATTCTGATCTGGACATAATCTGTACAAATCAGTTTTGATCTGAACATATTGGTTCTGTAAGGATTGTACATGATTTAATTTGTAAGGATCGGTTGTGATCTAGACAAGATCTTTGCAAATCTGAACATGATGAATTTGAATATTTTGTTAATGCTTTTTTATGCTTTAAATAATAAATTTTAGTTTTTCACTGAAAACAACATTCTTTTTTATAGAAGCAATAATAGTAATAAAATAATAGTAATAATAATAATGATATAAATATATACCAATAATAGTAATAACAATAATAATAATAATAATAATAATAATAATAATAATACCGCACTTTTGATGAGGCTCTTCGATCTGCCTTGGAGCGTATTGTAACTGCTTCGGGGCCTGGCTTTGGCGATTGGCAGTGGCGTCTTGCCACCTTAACTTTTTCTTTTGGCGGACTTGGTGTTTATTCCGCAGGAGATGTTCGTCATTATGCTTTTCTTGCTTCTCGATTGCAGTCTTTTGGTTTGCAGACAAAGCTTCTACGACATGCTGGTATGGTTGGTCCTGGTCGGGTATTTGAGGATGCGTTGAGTCTATTTAGTAGAACGGTGGAGTATGACATTCTGAGTAACCCTAGTGTGGTCGCTGCCCCTAAACTCATGAAGAAATTGGCAGATATATATTTCACAAAGGTTAGTGCATGTGCAGAATCCACCTTCTTTTTATCTTCTCGACAGTCGGCGTTGTGGAAATCGCAACAGGGAGAGCACACCTCTGCTTGGCTTCGTGCGGTCTCCATATCAGGTTTGGGACAGACGATGAATGCTATGGCTTACCGATGTGTGTTGTGTTACCGGTTGGGGGTTCCTTTGTTCTCTGTTACGGCGCCATGTTCTCTTGTTCCAGGGTCTTTGCGGGAGACATGTTTGGTGATCATGCGGTGTCATGTGCTGGCATGGTGGGTATTAAACATCGACATAATGTGGTTCAGGATACCCTTGTTGATGTTTGTTATCGGTCTGAGATTTCGGCGCGGAAAGAGGTTGATATTGGTCTATCTTGAGGGAACGATGGAGCTCTCCGACCAGCAGACGTGTTGCTGTACTCTTGGGATCGAGGCTATGATGTGTGTGTTGACTTGACGGGATCATCTCCTTTGACACAATCTGGGTTGTCTGGCTTTGCTCCTGGCCGGGTTGTGACTGATGCGGCTGTTCGGAAGCGGGTCAAGTATGAAGCACGTTGCAGGGCCATTGGTTATGGCTTTCTTCCGTTCTCTTTCTCTTCTTTGGGGAGCTGGATAAGGATGCTGTTACGTTTTTGAAGCGGATTCATAAGTTTTCCAGGACATAGGACATTGGAGCTCGTGCCGCTGCTCATATTTTCACCAGGATAGATTTTGCTATAGCCAGAGGAGTGGGGGCCAAGATTGTATCTCGGCTTCCCACTAACTATTTGTAAAATATTTGGCTTTGTTAGCATTTGATTTATAATAATAATAATAATAATAATAATAATAATAATAATAATAATAATAATAATAATAATATTTGTCGAAGACTGTTGTGTTGATGGATGTTGTAGCTAAGCTTAATGATCCCCAGTGTGAGTTGTTGCTTCTTCGTGCGTGCACTGGAGTTTCTAAACTCTACTTTGCTATGCGCACTTGTCCGCCTCATCTTTTTGAAGCGGCCCAATTATCTTTTGATGTGGCTCTTCGGGTTTCTTTATAGCGTATCGTGACTGCTTCGGGACCTGGGTTCGGTGACTGGCAATGGCGTCTTGCTACCTTGCCTTATTCTTATGGAGGATTGGGTGTTTATTCAGCTGGTGATGTTCGGCATTATGCTTTTCTTGCATCCCGTTTGCAGTCTTCTGGTTTGCAGGATTCGCTTCTTCGGCTTTCAGGTGTTGATGGTCCGGGGTCGGCCTTTGATGATGCTCTTGATCTTTTCAATAGGACCGTGGAGACCGACCTTATGAGTAGCCCTAGTGAGATCGCTGCCCCCACTCTCATGAAGAAATTGGCAGACATATATTTCACGAAAGTTACTGCTGATGCGGTATCCGCCTACTCCTTATCTTCCCGTCATGTTGCCCTATGGAAATCACAACAGGGGGATCACTCCTCAGCTTGGCTGCGGGCAGTCCCCATCTCGGGTTTAGGCCAGACTATGAACGGTAAGACTTATCGTTCGGTTCTTTGCTATCGGTTGGGTATTCCGTTGTTCTATGTTTCGACGCCTTGTTCTGCTTGCTCTCGGGTTTTCGATGGGGACATTTATAGGGATCATGCTGTGTCTTGTGCTGGGATTGTGGGTATTAAACATCAACATAATATTGTTCGTGATACCCTTTTGGATATTTGCTATCGGTCGGGGATTTCTGCTCGCAAGGAGGTTGATGTTGGGCTGACTAGTGAGAGTGATGGAGCTCTTCGTCCGGCAGATATATTGCTTTATTCTTGGGATGGCGGTGTAGATGTGTGTGTTGACTTGACTGGGTCTTCCCCTATGACGCAATCTGGGTTGTTAGACTTCGTTCCAGGTCGGGTTGTGGCGGTTGCAGCGCAACGGAAGCAGGATAAGTATGCGGCACGTTGTAGGGCCTTGGGTTACGGTTTCTTTCCTTTTCCCTTCTCTTCTCTTGGGGAATTAGAGAAAGGGGCTGTTTCGTTGCTGAAGCGGGTCCAGACGTACTCCAGGGCTCAAGACATTGGGGCACGGACAGCTGCCCACATTTTCAGCAGGATCGGGTTCGCCATAGCTAGAGGAGTGGGGCCTAGATTGTATCTCGGCTCCCCTCCAACTTCTTGTAGTTTACTTGATCTTTGTAGCTTGTTAAGCTTGTAACGTTTTGGTGGTTTCCCATAACAATAATAATAATAATAACTAATTGTAAAATATTTGACTTTGTTAGCATTTGATTTATAATAATAATAATAATAATAATAATAATAATAATAATAATAATAATAATTATTTGTAAAATATTTGACTTTGTTAGCATTGGGGCTCGTGCTGCTGCTCATATTTTCACCACGATAGACTTTGCTATAGTCAGAGGAGTGGGGGCCCAGATTATATCTCGGCTTCCCACTAACTATTTGTAAATTATTTGACTTTGTTGGCATTTGATTTATAATAATAATAATAATAATAATAATAATAATAATAATAATAATAATAATAATAATAATCTGATTTTTTCTGATCTAATATGATCTGATTAAATCTGAAATTAGTAATAAGATCCGAAATAGTGAACTAGACCGTGCCTTAGTGAGCAAACACATGTACTACTACGTATAAAGCAGTTTAACATCCCTCTCCACAAAGCTTTCAGAAACACACTCGACATTCCCACTACTCTTCGTCTTCGCGCCTTCTGGAAACCCCGGCCAACTCTGGGCAGTTTGTCTCAGCCCTAAAGGTAGGAGATTGAAGAAGGACATGGCGGAAGAATTTGACAACTTGCTCAACCCTGAATTCGACGAACAACCCTTGTTTACCACTAAGAAAAGGTTTTTACTTCAAAATTTCTTGTTATTTTCCTTCATTTCATCTCATTGTTTTTCAAACACCTAATTATCAGTTATAATGTCTCATTTCTAACTCAAAATTCGCTGAATTTAATTTAATTCTCAAGAATTTTTGCGTATGATTGCATATACGACTAGGGTTTTATGTAGAAATGTGGAGTATTATTTAGTGACGGAAGGAGTAATTGATTGGACTAAAAATGTGTTTAGAAGTGTTTTATGGTGTCTATTACAAATTTCTGGTTGATATGAAGTATTTGTTTTTGTTCTTCAATGTTAGTTTGGGAATTGGGAAGAGTTGTGGTAACTGGTAAGCTCCGTTTTACGGTAAGTACCTTCTCGGTTAAATGTATCGAAATTTCAGAGATGGCCATGTTCAACAGGACACGAGAAGATACCTATCAATGTGCCTGTGCTGGAGACTTGCTGCTAGTCCATGTAACATTTTACAGTTAGCATATTGTAGGACTAGTAGGTAAAGTAGTGTGCACTGTAATTCCAACTTTGTATGGGTTTGATAGTTATGTGATGCACCATCCTGTATTGGCCTTTGATTGTGAAATGCGTGTGAAATTTGGCTGGTGTTTTGCTTTCAATGATGGTTTGTCGATTTCTGGAAGATAGTATTACTATGTACACAAGCTTTGTCATTTGTTTCTGAAATAGGTGTGGGTTACATTTTTTTTGGCATGCCATTTGCTCGTTCGTATATTAGCAAGTGTTTTGTGTGACAGTAGGTAATCACACCATTCCCACAAGCTTCTGAGAAATTGACTTTTGTTTACGTGCCTGGAAAATTTCAGGAAAAAACTAATTGGCTTAGATGATCTTTTTAATGACCACAAGAAGAAGCAAGACAAAACAAAGAAGGGAAAGTCTAAGGCTGTGAAAACTCGGAATGTTTGTGAATCAGATGATGATGATGATGATGCTAATGAGACAGCCAGTAAACTAACTGAAGCCCTTCAAAATTTTAAGAAGACGGTATATTGGGTTGTCTTGTCTTGTTTTTTTCTTCTTCTTTCTCATTTCCCCCCATAGTAACATAGTTTCATCCAAATATACTGGCTTTTGTAGATATCAGAAGTTGATGAGGATATTGGGGCCTTAAATGATATTGGACGGGAAGGTATTTCCTCGAATTGGGGTCTGCAAGTTTTTGGAACTCAGGTTCTCTCATATCTTACACAGTCTGTAATGCTAGGAGCCTAAGATAGCTTTTAGTGCCAGCTTTTAAAACATTGTTTTCCTGCAGAGAAGTCCATCACCCTTGGCTGTTCCTCATCTAGAAGGTTGCTCACTGTTACAGAACTCTATGAACAATGTACTCGATGCACTGTTGGATGATAGCTCACAGATGGGTAATAATTTGTTACACTGTCTCTCTATTGCTACTATTTACAAACTACTTTCGAATTTTCTTCCAAGTCTCAATGTGTTTTGGCTGGTGGTAAGCTATGTTCTTATAAATTTGAGATATACGTTACAGGAGAGACATTTCTTGAAGGATTACTCTTGAATGGCTGGCTTTCAAAATTGGTTATTACCCGTGGACATCTGGAAGAATCAATAGGAAAATGGACTGTTAATCTGTGTAAGTACACAGTTCTGGTTAAGTGTTCCTATTTATTTTAATTTTGCTTGCAATGAATCAGGTTATATTTTTATGTTTTAATTTATTCTTTCTCCAGTGTTATACTCTTCAGAGGAATCACTAATGGCTTCTGCTTGTGACTTCTGGTGTGCCATTTTTTGCAACGAGGTTAGTGGGGACATTGAGTAAAAACTGAGCATATGACCAAACTCAATCTTGTTTTATTCAACTAAGGTATGGCCAATGGCTTCTATTGTTACATACTTATATGTTAAGTCACGAGTTCCTATATGGCTATTTTAGGCTGATGCGCCTGTGGTTAAGGTTGAATGGCTTCCCGGCTTTGTGGAATTAAACAGAGCTCTTGACAGCTTTGGATTTCAGATGCATTTGCCAAAGAAAATCTCGTCTCCTGCAGACCCAACTCTTGACAGTAAGCAATCCAACTCTGAGCATTTTTTAATGCTGAAGCACTCTATTGGTTTCCAACTTTTTACTGCTTTTGATACTGTATTTTGGGTATAAATGTATAATGCATATGTGCTTTGTACGTTTTGATATGCTCCTTAGCATGTTACTTTGTCCTCCTTTGATGGATGCAATCTGTATTCTCTAGAAGCATAATTATCTTGTATTCGTAATTGTTTTATTTTCCTGAACTATCTCTATCCAATAGCTACTCTTTTCCAGCCTACATGAAACTACCTTTTGCTGTGCTTTATTTAGCTTTGCTCATAACACAATAGTTTACTACTTTACTTTTTCCAGGGAGTCCGACAATATCATATAATGTGATGTAAACCTATACGCCACAATTATATGCTTACTCTTTCAGTACGTTGCTTAGGCTCTGTTTTTCTTTTGATAGACACTTCCCCGGAAAATGATTTTCCTATTTTCCTTTGTTTGTTTTGCCAAGGGTGGAAAATAACTTTCCTTTGGGAAAGAAGGAATGCCACATGTTCCTCTCTTCTCCCTTAATTTTTTTTCCTTTCCTCCTATCCATCTCTCCTTTCTACGTCTGTATTTTTTTGTTCTGTAACTTTTTCTTTGTAAGGAAACAAACAAAGGAAAACTATTTTCGCATGATGTTTTCCCTTGAAGGTTGTTTTGCATAGAAAATTATTTTCCTTTTAAGATGTTTTTCGTTGAAACAAACAGAGCCTTAGGGGGTGTTTGGTTCGGCCACTTTTGGAATCAGGTGTGGGTTTGGAACATTTGATTCCAAATCCATAATTGATGTTTGGTTCAATATTTTATAAAATTTGATGTCTGGGGGACCGACCCTCCGAACCATCAAGGTTTCGGGCTCTCATACCTTTGGGGGGAGGTGCGTGTGAGCCAAACCTACGAATCTGGGATCAAAATTAATTAAATAAATAAATAAACGGAAATTAGAAATAAAAGGCCATCAATTGCTCTTTGGCTTCTCTTTCTCCTCTATCAAGCATCAACACCGACAACCAAGAGAAGGAAGAAAATGGCCAACCATGGTATTTACCACTATAATACCTTCATGTTCTGCTTTAATAATCTTCAATTTTGTTTTTTAGGATAATAATAATCAATTTAGACACTATATATTATGGTTTTTGGCCATTAATATTTCAGACCTGGAACTTTATTTGACAAAATGAAGAATTGAAGGTTAAAAGGTAAGTGTTGATGGTAATTGAAGAAGCATCAATTGTTGTTGTTGGAGGAAAATAACATTTTGTTGGAGCAACAATGTTTTTATGGAGGAAGGGAGGAGGAGAGAAGAAGAGAAGGGGCGGAGGAAAAATGTAATTAAACTTGAGTTTTATTCTTTATTTTATGAACCAAAGTATCAAACACCTGGTTTTAAGTACGAGTATGTAGATATCATACACTCATTCTAAACCTATGGGCTTAATATCTAACCCCATACCTGATTCCAATGTGAAACAAACACCCCCTTAATCTTTGTCTGATTTGATGGCTTATTTGTAGGTCTGGTAAATTTATTTTTGTGTTGTATATATTTTGGTTTATGTAGCTCCATTGATTTGAAGAGAAAAATGGGAACATACATTGTTTGGAAGCGGAAACATGTTTCGTCTAGTATTTTTTGTAGTAGACCCTCTTCTTCTCTTTAGCTGTAGAGTTTTAGGATTATTCATTTGTTGATTATGTGAAAAGCTTTTTATTTTATTTTATTTTATATATGTTGAGAATGAACTACAGATTCTTTTGTGTGTGTGTTTGTGTATTGGCTTTCCCCCGTAGAACCTGGACTGAACTCCTATTAACTAAGTTTTGGTCAAAACTCCTAGTTATGACCCGCTCCCTTGTCTTGCTTGCTTTTGTTAGATGCCAAAACAGGCAAATAGTCTTTCTTGCTGACTTCATCTACTGGAATGAAACTTGGTTATCGGTGTCTTCATGTAGACATGGGGTGCAATTTAAGCATTTTTTGATATATATGTGCTGAGAATTTTAATTATGCTTTCTATCATGCCAGGACTTGAACACCCAAAAGGTTATTTGAATAATCAGCCCAGACTTGCTTCTATAAAGAGCAGAATGAGTTTCTTTTTCATATATCTTTTTTTCTCACAAGGCTTTTCTTTCTGAGCAGGTTCTAATCATAGAGGACCACCAACTAATATCAGAACATGGATCAAACTTGCAAATGCTTGCTTTCAAGTAAGGTATGCAATTGCACGTATTCAGGAGGTTATGGCTTGTGATGTTGACATGGGACGGGACTTGGTTATCAGCATTAGGAACCGCTGTAGTATAGTCTTTAAATATAACTTGCATACCAGCTCAATAATCAATACTTTTACAGATAAATAGGTATCTGTTGAAGACTTGAAGGTAAGAGATCACTTAAGTATACAAAAAGACCAAAAAGTTACTAGAATATATAACGAGTGAAAGACAGAAAAAAAATCGAGAGGAAGAAAAACACGTTAAATGGATGAAACACAAGGATAGAGGTGAGGTAAGAAAGTATTGTAGTCATCTAGTGTGAACTCCAAGGATGGTCCATGTCTTTTAAAATGAAGTATCAATACAACCTCCTTGCAATATTAAGACTTTAAGAGTATGATTGGGTGCAACCAACTCTTTGTTATTGGCTGCACTTGGAAGCTTTACTCTATGCTACGTTTCTACGGGAAATTGATGGATGGAAATGAACAATCCTATACAAATTACTTGTGTTTTTCCAAGTCACGCACTGGATTGGAATCCCATTGTATATGTTGGTGCGTACGGGGATGGAGAATGGAAAATTACCAGCTAGTCAAATTTAAGGTTGCATACTGAACTCATTAGGTCTTATGTTAATACTTATAGTGCCGTGTATTATGTGCAAGATAAATAATGGTGTTTCCAAATATCCTATAAGGCTATAAGTCAAACTTGGAGGGGGGTGGGGGTAATTTTGGCACCCCAATATGAGGACGGAGCATTAGAAAATATAGAGAAATGCGTTATGGGACTGAGGAGTCATATAGTCACTATCTGGTGGTTTGTTGCACTGATGTGGCATGTGCTCACCAATCAGCATTCAATTTTGTTCTTCTTCTCAGTCTGGTGAAAACGAGTTCCCTACAGCCCTGTAAGATAAAATGTATAGATGATCCTTTGTTTCATATGTATATTAACTATTATACGGACCTTTATTTCTAGGCGTAGATATTTGGCATTGTCAAAACAGGAAGCAGAAGAGCTCATAGGAATGCTTATATGCCTCTTTCTGGAAAGGAAATTACTAGGCTTAACTGGAGCATTGCATGATTGCTTGCTATCAGCTATTTACTTCTTTGAGGAGAAAGAATGGAGTAGCAGCTGCGAGAAGGTTGCTAAATCCATTGCAGACAGGTAGCACTATTACTATTTTTTTATTTTATGATTTTTTGAATTGAGTTTGGTCCACCCTCACCTATGCCAGGGCTATTTTAGAGGTTACAAGTTGATATTGCATCGTTCCAGGCTATATTTTCATTTTTAGGTAGTAAAATGTTGTAGTGCCATGTTTTTTTATTTTTTATGATTGTAGCATACAGACATATTCATCTTTGTCATTTTGTTTTTCGGGAATCCATGACTTTGCCTCTAAATTAATCACCTACCTGGGTCTAAGAACCAGTAGAAAGGAAAGGGGTTGCAAAGCTTTCGTGTGAAGAAATATTAACATTACTGGTGATTTTTGTTTCTTAAAAAATATTAGCTTTGAGCCTTTTAAGGGTTATTATTGACAGACTTCTTGCTTTTTTTTGCATTAGTGCTTCCATGAATAAGGTCAAACCCATAATTAGTTATGCAAAGTGAACATCTTGAACATGTTTGCTGATTCTAATTTGCAATGAATAAAAGTGTGTAAAGGGAGTTACTATTGTGCCCCGTTTGGTAGCCGACCGTAAATGGTGTCAATGAGAATGAATTTGTATGCAAATTTGTAATGAGAATCAATGTCCATTCCCATGGTAATGCTAGTTCACTCGAAATTATCTCATTTTCTTTATAATTTTCCATTACCATCCATTACCATTTGGGGAATGGTATTAGGTGGGAATGCAAATTTATGAAGAAAAACATCAAGTTAGAGACACAATTTCATTACCACGGACATCATGATGTTTTTTTTCTTGTCATATAACACTTTGATTTATTCCCATTCCCATCGTTTATTACCGGCTACCAAACGGGCCGTTAAAGTACTAGATGGATGTTATCGCAATATTCTTTTATTACTGTCACCTATTCTGCCTTCAAAACAGTGGAACTTCTCTTTGGGAAAGTGAAATGTTCTCTTTCTCATGGGATAAAATATGGTGTTCTTCTGTTTCAATTTGCAATTGAGAAACAACAATTTATAGCAGATGCTCTTGTTTCATGTTTTTCTCTGATGACTTTTGATACTTGTAACATTTGAATCCTAGAAGCCCTTTGTTTTGTATGGTTTAATATATTGTGCTTTTTATTTCATTACGTGGCTATTTCTGAGCTGTAGAAATTTTCGTTGATGTCGCTGGATTGCTGGTTTTGGACGGCTTGAAAAACCTTATGGTTGATGAAATGGTTGGCTCCTTTTTAACTTTTACCATATTTGTGCTTCTGGTCAGTCGGTTATTTTCTTGTTATACCTGTAATTCGAATTGGAGAGGGAGCAGGAATACAACACTCGGGGATAATGCCAAACCAGCCCACGACCTTGCCTCTAAGAGAAGGAAAGGGTTGGTTGTTTAATGTCTTAGTTGCATTAGCTCATTGTTACCTGATTCGCTAGTATGAGACTGGGCACGGGTACGCAATTCGCCACCTAATTTGCTTAGTTAGACCAAACTTGTACCATTTTCATGTTATAATTCGCTTTTCGGTTCGCGCTTCGTGGAGTGATGAGAGAATTAGGTAACAGTAATAGCTGTCCAAAAAAGAAAAGAAAAATAAAAGCATCTAATACCAGGTCCTTGCTCACAGTTATTGTGATAATTTCAGCAGTGTGTCCTGCATTCATTGATTTATTTGATCTCAATACCTGTATATTCTCTGAAGCATATATTTTAGAATCTAGAGCAGGATCTTTCTCCTTTTACTCGGAGAATTTGCATTCTGAGACTTGCTAGGTGACATTATGTACTTTTGAAATGAGCTCCACAATGTTATTTTATAGAAGTACATTAATTTTGGTAGCTCTTGTTACATTTACGGCCTAACATATGTTAATTGAAAGAAGTGTTAAATAGAAATACCTTAAGTAGAACTTTAAATTCCCTTTTTATTGATCTATTTTCTATAAAATTATGAAGTTGCCTATCTTATGGAAGAGCCAGTTAACTGGATTTATGCCTTTCATCTTTGTGACTCAGTTTTTATTTTTATTTTTTACCTTCTGAAAGTTCTATGTTTGTTGGTGGGATTCAGAGAGATTTTAAGATTTTGAATGCGTATCTTGGGGGAGAAGAGAAACTTAAGTACTGAAACATGTCTAAATGAAAGATAAAATTGAAAGGATCCAGCAAGAAAATGCAAAATGAGAAAGATCTAGTGAGATGATGGAAGAAAGATGAATTTGGCTTGAAAATTATAGTAGTCGGTTAGGCCTTACCGTGAAGGGCTGGGTCTTTGTGTTTTAAGGTTCTTCCTGGAGAGAAGCTTCTCTCTGGAAGCTACCCGTGTAGGTTAGTTTCGTTTTTTGTTTGATTTCTCGATTGAAATGCCTTCTACTAATCTATTAGTGAATCATGACAGTCTCTTATGTTTATTTTTTGTGCAGAATACCTAGAGATTTAAACTGCTTGAGGGCTGTAGATAGTATTTTAGGAGTTGATACTCGCAGCAAGCAACTCAGAAGTGTTGTAGCTTCTCAATTCCTTGCAAGTTTTTATACTGAGGTAGGTGATTTTCCTTAAAGGGTCACAAACTTTTTGTGTTCTGTCGATGGATGGTAGCTGGATAATAATAAGACTCATGCTTCAATTCATAAGAGAAGTCTAACTTTTCTGCCTCAATAACGTTTGTCTAGTGATAGTGACTATAATCTTAATTTTAGGAAATCGATGTCCACTTTATGAAAAATACTTATTTCAAAGGAGGTCATGGTGTGCTGCCATAATCAGAGTACTCCATATCACATTAACTACACACCTTAGGTCATACCTTAGATCAGTATTACACACGGAGTACTATTTGATACTAATATTTTCTTTGTTTTACTGAAATATTTACGATCAATGTTCAACTTAAAAAGCATAGGTGCCTTATGATATGACCTGGAGGGATTTTTTTTGGGATGTTTTAAAGGAGGGATAATTTGGTATCTTAGCATAAGAATCTGAATTAGTGCAGGATACTGCTTTCACTTGTGTAGTTAATGTTGTATAATTTTTTACATGCCTGTTGTTCAGCTTCAAGTGACTGATGCAAAGGATCTCCTGAAATTTCTGTTGTCAAATAATCTGAAAGACAAGAACTGCAATTTCTCCAAGATATATCTGTGTTTAGTTCTTACTGAAAACTGGCTTCTTTTCCGTACTGAAACCGGACCTCTGGTCAACGAACTGTGGCGCAGCTTTATCCACAAGTGTTCGATCCAAATATCCAACACCAATTATAGACCTTTTGCTCAAGAGGTGTGTGATTCAGATCTTCATTTCTTAGTTTCTTTGGTTTTTTCTTGAACTAACAACTTACTACATCTCTCCTTTTGGCAGATCCGTAACAGAGCTTCTTATCTTCTGCATAGCACAGTCAGAGGCTGATGAATTTTGAATTTTGAATTTTGAATTTTGTGAAGATATGTGATGCCTATACATATTGCAGATACTTTTTATTGGGTAATGACAGCTCTATTCTAACTGCTTTGTGAAAATGTATGTTAATTTCTGATTAGATTTTTTAATGTAAAATTTGCAGCTAACGGTAGACCAAGCTGATGCAAGATAGCGAGGATCTGCTCATCAGTGCCTAGTCTCTTATCGATTATATGTTGAGAAAACACTTGAGCTAATATTTTGTAGGGTAGTTCAGCACCTGGCTTCAGTTTTAGGCTTCTCTTCTACAACTTGGTTGGATATGTAATCCTCTTTTGTACAAATGACCTAAATGTTCTACCTAAACTAGTTGTCTAATGAACATTTGACATTCTAGACTCCTAGACAGTATTATTACTAGTGTTATCTTACAAGTAATTAAACAAATACTTCATCCATTTCAAAATGGTTGCAACACTTTGTTTTTTACATCACATAATCAGTGACAAATGTGCCTAAATAATTGTATCATCTAAAAAAGAATGAAGGAAGTATAAGTCAACTCTTGAAATGAAATAAAAATAATAATTTTCCCTTTTTTAATGGGATAACATCATTACATTTTTCAATTTTGAGATATTTTGTAAGGAAGAAATATTTAAATAAAAGTTTGACTCTAAAATTTAGGAATAACTAGTATAGTACCCGTGCGATGCACGGTTTATAATGTAAATATAAATTTATATGAAATCTGGTAGACAATTATCATCAAAGTAGAGCTTATAGATATTCTCCAAATTAAAATGAATGATGGGTAAATTTGTTATTGCTCATTCGACGCGTCTTATTTATTAAAACAATTAAAACCAATAAGGGTACAGAGATAAAATTATTTTCATTCTCATTCACCACTTGTGTCAAGCATAAAATTATCTCAACCACATTTCACTTCAATAGTAATATCCACTTATTACTCGCACACTCGCCCCATCAACCTAATTACCCGACCATTTAACACATACCTATCATTTACTTGATTCAGTTAGAGATGACTTTAAGGCGGGGTGGTCCTTTACACATGTACCCACCTACAATTCTCATCCCCATCCCTGCCGTCCACGATAGGATTGATACACACCCATCCAAATCCTCGTTTCGAGAGATAGAAAATAAAAATTCATCATCGCTTCATCACCCCACATGTATCCACAACCGCCTCAAATTCACCCCTAGACCCAATAAGTTTTTTTTGGTAAGACAATTTTGAAATTTAAAACTTTATTCTAAAGTCTTTGCACAAATCGTTTGTCTGATAAAGATAAAAAGAGTAAATAAACAAACCATTATAATATGTTTTTTTTTTGTGTAAATGAGGCACAAGGGCGGGGATGAGAAACAATCCCAAAATCACCTGGAACCGGGTTAGAAGCTCTAACCAACTGAGCTATCCATCACTCTCACAAACCATTATAATATATACTCCTAACATTTTTTTTTTGGTAAGACATTTTTGAATTTCTATTCTCGAGTATTTGACAATTCGTTTGTCTGATTTGAATAATTAAGTAAATAGACAAAACATTATAATAAGTAAGTTATTAGTAAAAATTTTTATATTCATAACCAACGTAGTAGAACTTTTAGTAAGTGTTAGTTATGCATATTATATTTGGTAAAAAGAAATGAACCATTTGATATTACGATTCTCGGCCCTATATTTTCGAAATATGTATACTATTTGCGTGACATTATAGGGCTGTAAAATATTTGATGTTGTAAATTATTTTAAGTTTAATTATTTATATTAACGAAGAGGCGAATCTATGAGTGACATTAGTCATCACCACATTGATTTCCACTATTTTACTATAATTTTTGATATTATAAGATAATCAAATAAAAGAACAGCACTTGTCAGCACCATGTATTTAACTGTATAAGATATAACCATTACAACGTCTATGGCTTATGATATAATATATTAAATTTGTATTATGTAAGTATTTAGACAAATCCAACAAAATGATACGGAGTACATGACTATGTTCATCATAGTCACCAAGAGATGTGTAATATAATAGTTAGTGTAAAAATAAAAGAGTTACATCTAAAAAATTGAGGAGTTACATAGTAGAGTAGTAGATAGATTAGGTTACGTAAGTTTTTCTCTTGTTTAAGGAAGTTACATACTCCGTACTTTCTTTTTTAAAGTAATAAAATATTACTTATAATTATCGAATTTAGTTGTCAAAATATTATACAATATTATAGTAACCTTTTTTTTTATACTATATTCATACTTCATTGATTTTCTAATTTATTTGTATTCTAATTATGTAAGTACAAATCGGTAGATTACATTAATTATTTTTTATAAATATCCTACTACGTAATCCGCTTAATGGATTATTTAAAAAAAAAATATATATAATCATATATTGTTATATTTGTTACCAAAATATAAAAACAGATTTTATAAAGTATTACTCATGTATAGAATGACATTTTTTTTAGGAAAATAGAATCAAATACTTTATTGGGTAAAAAGGTAACAAAATGATTTACAATCAAGTATTTTATTTTTTAATTTTTTTATATCTAAAAGAGAGGCCAATCAATGAGTGACATTTGTCATCACCACATTGATTTCCTCTCTTTTAGTATAATATATAGATATATAGATAGATAACTTACTCCCCGTAATCAATTACAATGCTATAAATTTAATAAATTATAAATAAAATATTTTGTCTTCTCTTTTGAATCTAATAAAGCCTAACGTTATGTCTTATAAACAAAATATACTAAGATAAAATTATGTTAGATAGTCTAAGATATTTGGGGTGAAATATTAGGCATGAGATATTAGGCGTTAAATATTAAGTATGGTATTGTATTCCATATTTTTTTTAGGACACGTGAAATATTTTATTATGTAAATGATTTCTACAATATCTTTTTGCTAAGTTTTAATTAGCATGTAATTCATATACTTAGTAATAACGTCAAAAATATTGTTTGTTATAATTTTTTTTAATTATTTATATTAAAAGAGACACGAATGTGACATTTGTCATCACTACATTCAGTGGCGGAACTCGGTGGGTCATGTGACCTAGCGACATTTTGAAAATTAAAAAATCAAAAAAAAGTTAAAAATTTTCGCACAACATGACGACTAAAGATGGTTATCGGCCGAGCCGGCCCGATCGGACCCATCATAAAAATGTCCGGCTCGACACAAGCACGAAAAAAGCACGGTCCAACACGAGTAGTAAGTTGTGGGCTGTGGGCCGCATTTTTTGGAAAAAGCACGACAGGCACGGCACGACTCGACCCGGCACAACAAAGTACGCAAAATTTCGTAAAATTAGGCTTAGACACGATGACCCGGTCCGGCACAAAATCATGTGAATCTGGGCCTGTTTGAACTTTACAGCCCGACCCGGCCCGTTTAGGCCCACGTCCTCGACCGATCCCACCCGGGCCACGACCATCTTTAGTGAGAGAAAGGTCATTCGCGCAATCTGACCAATTTCGCTAAAAGCTCTTGCTCTCCTCCCCGTCTTACCACAGCGCCGCCCAGCTCTCTTCCCTTACCGGCAGGCGACAGCCCGGCCGGCCGGACCACTCCCCACAGGTCTGGCCCTCTGCCTGTAACCGCGCCCCTCACCATTCACCGACTCCATTGACTCCATCGTGGTTCTGGTACGTTTTTATTGTTTTTAAAATTGAATTTTAATATCTTGTTCATGATTAATTGTGTGCTTAGTTTACCTATTTTAATTCATGAGTTCTGAGTTGTATGAGTAAATGCTGCCATATGCTCTTATTTGTTCGGGTGGTGCTACCAAAATTGGGAGGAAAACTTTGGAAAGGTTTAATGTTGTACGAATATAAGCAGCACCAGCATGTCTAATCAATCAATTTCTTCTTGTTTTAATTCATGAATTCATTTCTCTTGTTTTAATTCATGAGTTACTGTAAATTTTACCTGTTTTAATTCATGAGTTGTATGACAGTATGAGTATGAGTATGTTTTAGGGCACGGAGGAGGAGTGAATTACTATGGAAAAGTTTTTCTTTACCAAATTGTTACTCCATCAACCATCACTTTCTTTTACCAAATTTTGTTAAGTGGCCCAACTTTTGCCATTTTTCTAAAACCCCAAGAATTGCATAGAACAACAGCTCCGCCTCCTTCCCGTCGCCACAAAACTTAGCACTATTCTCAATTTTCAACAAGGTTAATGCTTTCTTTTCCTAGTTTTTTGTCAATTAAGTATGAAAATTTCAATATTATATACTTCCTCCATTTTTTTTAATTGCACCATCTGAGATTTCACGCTTGTCGATGCACTATTTTAATCACTAATATCTCTCATTATACATTTTAAAAAATTATAAAAATTTGATAATTTGAAAGTATATTTCAAGACGAATCTAACAAGATCCCAAATGAATATATTTTTCCTTACATATAAATCACAAAAAATAACTATATAAGAATATGTGAATAATGCTAAAACCAAGATGGTGCAATTATTAAAAAATGGAGGAAGTACCAATTTTAAAGATTCTAGTTATAGCAGTAGTCAATTTCATCTTCAATTTTGATTCTTGTTTGATTTTTCAATTCAATTATAACCCGGGATTCATGCAGACATTTACGTGACTGAATTCATCAGTGGCTGATTTAGCAACACGGGTTTACTTAGGTATGGCTGAAATCGAAGAATTGGAGGCTCAAAACCCAGAAATTGATTCAATTAAGGCTGCAAAGAAAGCTGTGAAAGACGAGGAGAGAGAAAGGAAGAGAAGAGAGAAAAGGAGGAAGATTTTGATGAAGGAATCTGAAAAGGCGGATAAAAGGGGTGTGTGTTATTTGAGCAGGATCCCCCCTAAAATGGACCCTTTGAAGCTCCGTCAAACTCTGTCTCCTTATGGTGAAATTCTGCGCATTTATTTGGCTCCTGAAGGTTTATACTTCTATCCTTGCTCATTGTTTTTCAATCTTTGTTAAATGTCTTATTTGGGTTAATTTTTTGGATGATTACTTTGTTGGTTCACTTGGTTGTGTGTATTAGCTTTAGTTTTATTCTGTTTCTTCTAATTATATTGCATTTTACTGCGAGATTCTTCTGGAGTTGGGCTCTCTTAAAGGAATGAAATTGATCTCCAGTTTCTTTAGTTAAAGATTGGGGATACATGAAGGGGGAAGGTAAGGGTGTTAATGTGTTATAATATGAAGATTGGAAATGGAAGAAAATAAATGGAGAGTATTCGAATACCCTTTGAACACTGTTCTTGGTAAGCACCTAGAGGCTGGATATATCATACTTGAAATTCTTGTAGATCAGTGAATTAGCGAAACCCGTTGATATCCGTGTCGGTTTAGGTACGTATAGTGGAGCTGGGAGGCCAACTTCATCATTGAACTTGCAGGAAATACATCACTTGCTATGGTCTTTTCCCCTTTTCAAATACTTGTATCTATATAAGTAGACTTCTACATTAAAAAGTCCTAATAACAAGTGCCAAGTTATTGTGTTCACAATATGACTTACTTTTTCATTAAATAGTCCTAGGGTGAGATTCATCGTAAGATTTCCTAAGAGTGTAGTCAGATTAAAACAATTTACTTGTATCTACTGCATTTTTCAGGTTTATCACTATGTATCTAGACCTTTTTAGACAAAGTCAGTGCCTGAGGTTCTGAAGTGTGAATGTAAGATTCTTGATGTCATGCAAATAAGTAACAAAAGTTGGATCTATTAAGCGTAATTTTTTCAGTGTCTGAAGTACCGAAGTTAAAGCAATTTTTGATGTACTTATGAAAGTAGAACCTGGGCCCTAGTAGAGATTTAAATGAAAAAATTGCGTTTCAATTCTCACATGGCAATGGGCATTCACATTTCGGCTGACAAAACAAGAGAAGTAGTTGGTCGCAACTGCAACCAAAGGAGCTGTATGCTTGTTCAGTCTGATTAGACTGAGCTTGAATTAACTTAATTTGGATAAAATGTTTATTAGGAAGAAAAGTCAAACTATTGTAGGTTTGTAGTAGGTTTTGTAATGATTGTAGTCTGACCAAATTTGTAATTCTTCCTAGCTTGATGTTTATTTCCTTTCCGCCATTTGAGTGACAAAGGTGGACTTTAAATTGAAGAATTAGACTTTCCATGTCAGTTTATCATAACCAATGAAGGACGGGTAAGTCTACTAGGAGTATCAATACGTCCGCTTAGTAACAAGCTTCAGTTGAAGAGTTCTTATGTACATAATGATTGACTGAGCTGCTATGTGCCTATGAACTAATTGATTATAAATACTTCAATCATTGAATTGTTTGAGACTGGATGATTGATCTTTAGTTAACCTCAGTTTCATGGGAGTTATATTTAAAAAATTATTGAAGTTGCTTTGTCTGCTTAATGAAGTGTGAAGTGTATCTATTGGTTGAGCTTGAACTGGCAGTGTTTTCACTTTCAAGTGCAGGTTCGTTGGATATGATTGCTTAGAATATATGAAGGATTTTACCGATTATTAATTGAGTAATTATATGCGGTCGTGAATTGTAGTTTGAAGGAAAGAGTCTTTGTGGGACAGAGTTGCCTTTTTCACTTTTTGTCGTTTTGGTATATTCTTTTGACTTGTTTCTTATGTTTTTTCCCCCTATGTAATTAGTAGTACAATTAATTTTCTGAAAAGCTTGAGAACAACATGAATAAACTCCTATGAGATCCTTTGATAGTAGGAAAGATTCCCCTTTTCTGCCAAAAACACCTTTGAGCATCAATCATTCCCTGTGAGAATCCTTTGTTTGTACAAAAGTCTCCAAACAAAAAACACCTTTAACATACAAATCCCCAAACATGATCTTTCTTGTAAAAAAAACATGACAAGTATCAAAGAAAAAGAATACTAGAGTGCCACTAAATCCTACACTACTAAGAAAAAACCCATTGTCACACCTATTAGATCAAGAAGTTACTTCACGCCTGTCTTTGGAAATACCTTCTAGCTGTTCTAGGATTCTGATGACCCTTTCTATTTAGATGGATATTTTTTTGGCTAGACTTGTGCGACAGGGAAACTCATACGGCTGCTCAAAGATATTCACTGACTTAACAAATATTCTCTGGGAATATCAATGTATGTTTTTCATTCGCTTGCATATGTATTCCCTTTTCCTTACCTCACTTCCGTCTATGTTCTCGTGTATCCTTTGTGGTTTTCCCTTCGAGTCTCGTGGTGCCTATTGTTTCTTTCTTTATAATTTTATATGCGTTGTCCTCCTACACTTGTATGGGAAATGGAGGGATTATTTGGACTGATGGTCACTCTCTCCTCTGCAGAAACTCATGCATTTTATAAAACTTTTGTTCACTAAGTTGATTACAGCTAAAATTTGATGTCCTTCGCAGATCCTGAAGCACAAACGCGACGTAAACGGTCTGGAGGATTTCGGGGTCAAGAATTTAAAGAAGGGTGTGTTTGTTCATCAAATTTCCATTTTACCTTCAATCCAAATGCAGACCTTGAATGAAATATTCAGCTATCCTTTGTTATCTCAATTGAAAAAGGTCCTCATCTGTTTTGTTTTGTTTTGTTTTGAATTTGATTGTGGTTTGTGTAGGTGGGTTGAGTTTGCTGACAAACGCATTGCAAAAAGGGTTGCAAATATGTTAAATGGTGAAGAGATTGGTAAGTTCTGTTACCCCCACTTTTTTTGAAAATTATCAGGAGAGAGAGAAAGAGCAAGAGGGATGGGATGGGATGGGATGGGATGGGATGGGATGAGATGCTATGAGCAGTTTTATGAGTCTGAAATTCTCAAATACTAAGAAGATAGCGTTCTTCTTTATTTCCTCTTTTCTTTGAATCTGATTGACGTGATTATTTTACCATTTTGGGCATGGGTGGTTGCATTGAGATTGAAGGTTAAGGGAGTTGAATTTACTGAGAAATTATTTCTAGGATAGTCTTTACTGACATGTTTTTCCCCTTCGGACAAGTCTAGCATGGATAAAGATTTAGTAATAGGATTTTACCATCTGCCACAACTTTCACTCAGATATGAGGTAGCAGATGAGAGAGAAAGGTGGCAGATCTAAGTGCTTGGGTGGAGGAAGAGAGGCAGGCGAAGCCGCGAAGAAGAAATACTACTGGCGACTGGAAACATGAGACGGATCTGGTTGTGCCTGGGCGGGCGGGTGGGTGGGATGGGGGTAACCAGAGCTGCCCACAGTTCATCACGAAAGAAGAGACTTAGAATCTGATATAGAAGGGAAGGGGAAAATGTTACACTGAGTGGTAGTGTGGTGGTACAAGGGGTAAGGTTTACTCGCCAAAATAGCTTAGAACAATTTACGCTCTTAAGTTTTCCCCTCTTATTTGACCTATTTGAGGTGGGGTTGTAATTTTATATATTATCAGTTCTGGTTTAAATCTATTATTGTAAGATGGAGAGGGTGGGTGGGTAGGAAAAAGGGAGTGATGGTGCATCATAAATTTGTAAGTATGTTTAATTGCTATACTCAGGTCATTGAATATCAAATAGGATTGATAAACTTTATTCTTTTCTTGTTACTGTCGCTATTAACATGATCATTTTAGTCTTTAGTAGCATTGTATGATGTATTTATTACTGTATATGTTAGATAATTGTGAGAAGGGGAGATGTAGAATATCTTTTGTTTGGCTAGATGAGGTTTAGTATTTTACATTCTTTTACTTGGAGTGAGGAAAATTGAAATAGCTTTCACGTTGTGAATATAAAATTTTGACAATATTCTTTCAACCCTTGATCAGTACGTGGATCAATAATCTTCGTTTCTTCTTTCTTGGAAGGTGGATCTTTTATTTGATGTAAATCATGTAATAGACTGAAGAGGTGTTGCATAATACGGGACAGATTGTACCATTAAAATTCATGTAAATAACTTGCTAGTAAATGTTTTTGACTTAAAACCCCATCTGTTTTACCTGCTTTTGTCTGCTGTGTCCTTGGCATTTACGTATGTCATATGCTTTGCTGCAGTTTGCAAACAGTTGAGCTTCTTTCTAGGATAGTAGGATGTACTACTACTGATTAGCTGTTAATAATTACATTTTCTTGTCATTGTGGTCTTGTTGACTTCTTGTTTACATCTACTTATTATCATCAGGAGGAAAAAAGAGATCAAAGTTCTACTATGATATTTGGAACATCAAGTATTTAAGCAAGTTTAAGTGGGATGATCTTACAGAAGAGACTAGTAAGGAATTATATTTTATCTATATATTTCGTCATATTGCTTGGTGTTGTTGGTGTTAATAGTTCATTTGTCTTTTGACATAGCAATCAAGAATGCGACTCGAGAGCAGAGACTGCGAATGGAGTTATCTAGCGCAAATAAAGAACGAGACTTTTATCTTTCTAAAGTGGACCAGTCTCGTGCTTTCAGTGAGATAGAGAAACGTATGGCCAAGGTATGTGGACTTTATACTACCCTTGGTACTCTATTGCATCATGTTAATACTTGTAGTTTGTAACAAGTGTTTGTCACATATATATGGTGGGATTGTGTAGTATGGCTGCACTTGACTTAGAGCTACTTGTTAGTCCTCTGTTTATCTGGTTCTCTATTTACATTTTGTCCACCACGCAAAGCGGATATAGATACTTTCATATGATCCTTTAAACTTTTTACTTAGAAAAACATAAATAACTGAATAAAATTTACATATATAAATCAGACATGTTATCTGATATGTTGAGTTGGGTAAAATAGCTGATCTCCACAGTCCATATGTCTTTTGTTAGTTATTGCTAGCTTGCTGCTATTTTCAGATAACATGACATCCAATAATGCAGAGAAGCTATCAATCATGCCATAGAAGCTAGGATGATTTCCATTTTGTTCTACTCTTTTCTATGAGAAAGGTTTCGTAAATAAATGTAACTATAGTTAATTATTAAACATCTAATGCTGTTACATCTGTTTCCATAGAATCTCCCCAAATGTAATGTTATTTTGAAACAAACTAGGATTATTTGGGGAAATGACCCAGATTTATAATTCATATTCATTTTTGAACAGTTTGTCAATGTTAACGTGAATCTTTTTGGTCTTTATTATTGAAAACGGTCTGTTTTTGCATTTAAGGAGACCATACTCAGATTTGACCTACCTTCTAGTTTAAAACCTAATCCAAAAGGAAGACTGATCTGTAGACAACACTGGTTGCCTCTTTTGCATTGAGTTTGACTGCTATGTATCACAAACTCCATTTTGGTAGAAAGTTTTTTAGATTACCGGAGTATGCCATAAAAGAATCCAGTACTTGCATTTCTTACGATGTTTTGTTTAAAGTTATGCCTCAAATTGTCGTTGATTGATATGATTTTGTTGGCACAAGTGCTTGTAGAACATTCTATTGTTTTTATTAAGCATTAATTTCAGTCGCTATTTGCACCGTAACTAAAAAGTTCTGTAACCATGTTAAGAAACGAAAACTCGAAAATGGTGTGGATTCAGAAGGCCCAAATGAGCAGCAAAAACCCAAAGTAATACGCCCGTTCTCCCAGAAGAAACCTATTGCAGAGAAAGCTGAAAAAGACAAGCCTAAGCTCTCTAAAGCTGTACTGGCTGAGGCAAGTGTTGTTCAATTGTCTATTTCTTCCACTTCCTGCATTAAAAGTTCACTTACATAATAATAATAATAATAATAATAATAATTTTTTTTTTCTCAGATCTTCAACAGCGGCAATGGTGAAGCCTGAGCATACTAACAGCCTCCAGGGATGCAAGGTCATGTCTTCCTTGATTAAGATCGAATGTTTACATGTAAAAATGTGGTCGGTCGTACCTACTGGATTTTCTTTGTGTATGAGAGGGTACACATGGAAGGAGGAAGAGTGAATCCTCAAAAAATTTCAGGTTCAAAATTTTGAGTAGTGTAGTTTCTCTTTCTAGTCAGTTTATTTCTTTTTACTTGTCGTTTTAACAGAGAATATAAGTTTTTCCATTTGTATTTCTAACAACAATACAGAGAATATAAGTTCTGTATCTAGGTTTAACTCAAGTTGTGACTGTTGGTATTTATAATGCAATACGGATCCCTCAGTCCAGTTGTGAATGTTTAAGTCCAATACTTCCTCCATTCTTATTTACATGACACAATTGTACTTTCGACACTATTCACACATGTTCCTTTGACTTACTTTTGTCGTGTGGGATCTTATTAGATTCGTCTCAATAAATATTTTTTAAATATCAACTTTTTATAATTTTTTCTTATCCATAATAAAAGATATTAACGTTTGAAATCGTGCATTGGCAAACGTGCCTAAATAATTGTGTCTTTTAAAAAAGAATAGAGGAAGTATTTTGTTATTTTCCTTGTATATTTGATATTATTTAAATATTCTATATGCTAACCATTTCCAAATCAGTAAATTTTTCAGCCTATAATAAGAAAATTGAAACCTTGAAGGTCAAATATTGCATTCAACTCGTATTTCTTACACAAAACCAAAAATCATCAATAATTCGAGCTTACATCAAAAGCAAGCTAAGATTCAAAGTTAAAGATCTAGAAAAATAGGATGATAATTACTATCAATATCTTGTAATCCAAATACAATTTTACAAAGAAAATGCCTAACATGTTCGAAGTTTATGCAAAACATACTATTTGACATGTTTTAGCTGCACAAATATAGTTCTACGTATGCATATATTTGTATCAACGTACGGAGTAATATATATAGCAAAGTTCACTTTCAAATCAATACATAAATGTTCATATTTAAATCAGTACATAAATGTTCATCTCTAAATCAGGTCTCCTTCCGTTTCTTTTACTTGCATCACTTTGACTTGAGTTTTTCTACCAATATATAATAATCAAATGTTATTATGTAGAACATTGTTGGATTAGTTCAATATATATTTTCATAATATCAACTTTTATAATTTTTACAAATACAAAATTAGAAGTAATGATCAAATGATGCACTGGCAAGTGTGTCGGTCAAAATGATGCAATTAAAAAAACGGAGGAGTATATAAATGTAGCTAAAATTTGCAAAGTGAAATGTTCAGTGGAGATCCATTTATTTACTTAAACGCCCCTATAAGAATGAGTATTAGGCTATTAGCCATATCTTTTACTTATCTTACATAAAAAAAGAAAATGACGATTAATGGTTGGGGACTTGGGGCATTGGAGGAGTCCGTTTTATAGTTTTGTAGCTTCCCTGTGCATTAAGTCCCAAGATTAACGCAAATTTTTGGCTATACCCGTCCATCCAAAACGATATCGTTTTGTGTTGTTTAAAATGAACATTAATATTCTGGTATAAAAATGAGCATTTATTATTTCGAAAATAAACATTTATTTATTTATTTGGAATGAACATTTACTATTTTGAAAATAAACATTTATTTATTTATTTGGAGTACAACGATTAGCTATTGCCAAGATTGCATCTTCTCTTATATTTAGTGGTGGGCTGGCTATGAATGGGGCTAGTCACGCTAGTGGCAACTGGGCGATGTACTATGAATCAATTCACCTAAATGTCTAATTTCGTAGTGAATATCAATCAATTCACCTAAATGAAGTATTATGTACATTGCAACAACATTGGAAAAAAAAAAAAAATTACCTACACCCAAACCAATCTAATCCCAACCAATTTGCTAGGTCTAGGGCATGTTCGGCAGTAACGTTTGAGGTAGTGGGTAGCGTTTTGACCTAGTCAAGACGCTACTTGTAAAATTTGCAAGTGTTTGGTAAAGTAACGATTTAGGTAGTGGTTAGCGGTTGCGGTAGCAGTTGGGTAGCTTTTGTCAAACGTTAAAATTAGTAGCGTTTAAGGTAGCGGGTAGCGTTTAACAAATTTATAATAAAGTTTTAAATAATATTCTTGCTTTTATTTTTATTTTATAAATATCAACCGCTACTTTTACCGAACACTCATATTAGTTACCCGCTACTTTGACAACTAACCGTTACCCGCTACCATTCACCGTTACTCGCTACTTTAACTGCTACCCGCTATTCAACCGCTAACCGCTACCCTCTACCGCTAATTTTGCCGAACAGAGCCTAGTCAAAGCTGGAAAACGTGTTGTGTCGGGTCAGGTCATGTTTGGTCTTGTGTCAATTTCGTGTTGTTCATAAATTTTATCAAAACTATCTAAAAAGTACAACAATTGCATAATATGACAAAATTAATCTAAATGAGTTGTGTTCGAGTTAGTTTCGTGTCGTATCGTGTCGTGTCAATTTCGTATTTTCTCTCAGTAACTTCGTGGTTATGTCGTATTGGTTTCAATCGTGTTGTTGTGTCGTGTCAGAGACTGTCATCTCTAGGTCAAAAGTCTAGATAGCAACGAAATTGAAAGCCGAGGCTGACGCCCGAGCCACGCTAGCAAATGCAAACGTGGCTCGGACGCCAAGAAATTTCAAAATTGAGGTTTGCACTTTGCACGGTCTTAGCTTCGGATCACCGTTGTAATCCCTAACCTTTCTAAGCTTCTTCACTTCCTTCCCCCCACCACACTTCTTTGAATCACCTTTGTTTTCTCTTTCCTTCCATTTTCAAACTTTATTTTTGTTGTCCCTCGAAAACCCCATCACTAAAATCACAGAATTTCCCCTCTCTTTTTGCTCGATTGATGGCCAATCTTCACAGATTTTGCGTTCTTTAATTTGAACTCCAGATTCTGGGTATTTTTTTTTTGAATTATTGGCGCTTTACTTAGTACAATTTTACACTTTAAATTTCTCCATTTTATATTTCAGTGTCCCCCCTTTTTTGCAGCAAAATATGAAGAAAAACCCTTGATTTTGATTGTCTGAATTGTTAAATCAAACAACCTAAACTTCAGTTGAATCTAATTTGCGGAAGTTGTTGTTGTTGTTGACGATGAAGGGTGATAAAATGATAAAGAGCTCATCGTTTGGAAGTAGAATGA
Organism: Spinacia oleracea; assembly: GCF_020520425.1. Lineage (NCBI taxonomy): Eukaryota > Viridiplantae > Streptophyta > Magnoliopsida > Caryophyllales > Amaranthaceae > Spinacia > Spinacia oleracea. The sequence goes on from NC_079488.1 coordinate 105,315,024, forward strand.
GGAAGTCGTTATCTGATATTACCAATTTGAAGTCTCAACACAAATCCCCTTTCAAGAATCAGGAGAATATTCAACCTGCTGCGGCTGATTCGTCCACCAAAAATTGCATGGAAAAACTTCTTCAGGTTACCCTTTTTTCTGTTCGTCTCTTCTGTTTTCGTGGTTGTTGCTTCAGTTTGTACTCTTGTGTTGTCAATTTAGCCCCTTTCCATGGTTGATTTGAGTTTAATTTGCAACTTCTGAATTGGGGGAATGGAGAATAGTTTACAATTTGATGAAACTAAAATGTGTTGAATTAATGATTTAGGGAATTGGGTTTTACAAATTTGATAAACATTATACGAAGTATGATTTTTGATTAGGAAAATGGCTTGAATTAACAATTTGACGAACATTACATGTATTGAATGTTATGATTTAGGGTTTTGGTTTTAGGTTAAACGTCCGCTGTTCTTCAGGTTTAGCCTCTTTCTCTCTCCTCACAAACTCACTTTCTATCCTCCACCACCCTCCCAATCCCACTAATACATGCTCGCACCACGGCCTTCACCGGCACTTAAACCGTAATTTGCCGGTCCTCTACTTCCACGAGGCATCAAAACAACATACGGAGTAATGAAATTGAAATGATCATTAAAATTCTGAGCTTTTCCCTTACTTATAATTTGGAATTAAATGTCAGGAATTCAAATCAAATCCTTGTATCCAAACATAACACTGCCATATTGAAGTTGTGTTTTGGGGAAATGGGTGTTCTTTACAATTTAAGGAACAAATTTCGTTTTGAATTTTGATTTTAGGTAATGTGTTTAGTTTGTAAAACTTACTGAACATATTTTGTTTTGAATTTGTGATTCAGGAAAATGCTGTGATGATTAAACTTATAGAAGAGAAAAAGTATCCTTCATTTTCATATCTGTTTGAATTTCGCTTCCCCTCGGTTTATGGATTATGTCATGTTTTATATAATCGGTTATTGGAGTAAATCTCACACTTCCAGATTGTTGTAGTAAATTATTTCTGGGTTTCAAACAAACCACACTTGTAAACGTTGAAATTCAAGGTGGACGCAAAAATTTCTTCAGAATTTCCTTAATGTATGGTTTAAAGTAAAATTATCGAATCAAATGGAATTGAGCTGCAGAAGCTGAGAGTTAATCTTCAGAGAACACAGATGCAGAATTGGGAACTTGCTAAAAGCAATTCCCAGATGTTTGCGGTTAGTGCTTCGTATACTGGCAGAGATTGGTTGTAAAAAGTTGGTCTTTTAAGTTAAGTGGAGTGTTGATTTTGTTTTGGTTATGTGTGCAGGAGCTTAACATGGCTAAAGATAAGGTAAGTAAGAACAATTTACTGCTTATGTTTGAGATTCGTGATTAAAATCCCATCCTCTTTCCATATTCTAGAGGAATTCTAAATAAGTCTATTGTTCTGATTGGTTATCCAGATGAAAACCCTACGACATGAGCTTCTCAACAAGGATGCCTTGTCTAAAGCAATGGCTCTTGAGCTAAAGGTGTGTTGTTTCTCCTGTTCTGTTTTTGAGTATTGAATTTTGATTGCATAAAAACCTAAGAGAGGGAGGGAAACTATCCTCACGTGCGTAACTTACCTTGTTTGAAGCACATTTATCTTGTTACTGATTAGTATACTAATTCTTTGGTTCAAACTTTTGTTTTGACTTAATGGTAGAAATGCACTTTGTAAAATAAATTGTACGTGCTTTCATCACAATTTAAACTCTGCTGAGTTTTAATCCTTGTACAAACTGCAGAAACACCAAGTAGCTGATGGTTTCCTTACTAGTCATCTAGAGAAAAAAGCAAAGATGCATTGTGAAACAAATGTGTTGCAGGTATCTAGGGAATTGGCGATGAACTTGGGGGGTGCAAGTTTTGATATTACCATTTTTCATATTTAAAATTGTTTGCTAATCGATAACGTTTCATTGGCGAAGGAAGGAGAGACTGAACTTGAAGAAGCTTCTGTGGATCCACCACTGAAGGACAATGACAACAACAACAAGAGCAAAGTATCCAAAACAAAAAGAGGACGCCCCGCAAGAAGTCAATGTAATTTGCTTCTTCAGATGTATATTATTTTCGAAGAACAAAACCCATTTTCTGTGTACTAACACGTTCATATATCTCTCGCTCTTACAGCCATGGGACCACCTACAATGTCTCAGCAAGCTGATGATAAGGAGATGGTAGAAAACAAAAGGTCAGTCAAGACTTTAGATGCTATCTTCATATTTCAGAGTATGAGTCTGAGTATGAGTTACGAGGTGAATCATTTTTGGGGGATATGATGCCTGGATGTCCTTTTTCTAATTCTTCGAAAATGGTCAAAGAAACATTTCATCCTTTTCCTATATGATTTCATGAATAAAAAGCACTGAAACCTGCAGTTAAATTGGTTCTTGATTACGAGTATGAATCATGTTGCTAGCAAAAATGATTTCACGCACATTAATTAGTGTACCATGCTTGCTAATACGTCTAAAACATAGTAATTTATGTGATGAAGTGAGTGAAAAAAGCCTGTTATAATGTCTAAGGATCTGAAACCTAGTATATATATTGTGTGTGTGTGTTCAGGCAGTGTTTGAGAAGGCAATCAGCAAGGTTGAAGCCCCTGGAGAAACAAGAAGACGACTTTTTTGATATTGAAGTGGCAAACAATGTTGTTAACCAGACCACGCATTTCTCATTAAAGTCCGATAAATCAGATGCTGAAGAGTGTCTTCTATCAGAGTTATCAACAAGCGAAATAGCTGAAGTGGCAAACAATGTTGTAAACCAGACCACCACGCATTTCTCACCACTAAAACCAAAGTCCGAAAGTTCAGATGCTGAAGAATGTCTCTCAACAAGGGAAATAGCACGAAGATCTTCAATAGGAAGGCCGCAACGCAGGGCTACAGAAAAAGTTCAGTCATACAAGGAACCTCCATGTAATACAAAGATTAGGAGACCAGCTTAGCTTAGTAATCCTGCATTTGGACCATCATTCTGATGTCCCTGCCCTATTATTGTAGATTATGGCTTCTTGTAGATTGTGATATATCCTTTCTGTACTCTTTTGGCAAGTACTGTACTGAACAAGTTAGGATACTTTTGTCAAATCTTCTTTTGTTAGATCTTGTAAAATACTGTATTGAGCTTTCGACTTGATAATGCAGGATTTATGCAATATCAGACTTACTGAACTTTGATAAATCTCCCAACCTGCCTTGTTATTTACTAGGGTAAGTGTCGAAATGTTAATATCAGTAGACTACTAATAAGGTTTCTAATTCTATGTGCATAGAGTGTCAAAAGGCATTTAACCAGAGCAATCTGGTTTAAGCAGGTTTTCGCTTGAGCCACCCCCCAAAACATTTCGCAGTTGATGGGCTCGACCCTGTGACCACCAAGTCACAAGGGGAGTTCCCCGCCAATTCCACCAACTTATATACGAAGTATAACACCATTGTCTTAATGGCGCAAGCAAGAAACTAGCATGTAAATACGCGTTTGTAAAGTAGCTTGTTTTTCCTTGAAAAATGAAAATTTGGAATACAGTCCTTGTGAAAGGAGTATAGGACCATTACAATCTTAACCCAGAAGTGAAGTCACAATAAACTAGTGGAAAACAAGAAGCAATAGTGGAAGACATAGAAGAATGATGTTCAAAGTCCTCACAACAAACCGCTAAGTCTTTGATTGACAGTTTGGCATCAGCGTTTTGCATGCATACAGCTAAAATAAGGACTGACTTGGTTCTGACTTACTTAGCCTTCACCAATCATCCCCTTTATTTTTCTTAGCCACTTTTGGCTTCTTTTGCCCTTTGTCTAAACCAACTCCCAACCCTACTCAAACTTTCATTTTTCCTACTTTCCTACTTCAGAAAAATCTAAAAAAGCTGCCCCATTTTCTACTCATAAACAGTACCAAAACTACCAAATTTTCACTCTTTATAACAACTAGGTACCACTATAATTAAACTACTCATAACTTCCACTTCCATTATCATCTTCTCATTTTTAAGCTCTCTTGCTTTCTTATTAGTTGGTTGGGATTAATGGAGACACTTAGAACCCCTCTTCTCAACTGGCCTTACTACTATCAAGGCAAGGTATGTACCCACAACTACTAACATTTCTCCGTCCAGATTTAATTAGTTGTCACGTTACTAGTTCAAATTACGACAACTAATTCTGGACGGAGTGACACTTAACATTTTGTCGTCCAGATTTAGTTGTCACGATAATAATTCAATAAATTACATTATCAATGAGATTAACTTGTTTTTATTTCATCCTTTCTTGACTGATTTTGTCATTCTTGGTCTTAATTTTTTTTTGAACTTTTTATTTTGGTATGCAGAACATAGAAGAGCTGAAGCACTCATTGGTATGCACAACACTTGAGCTAGAAACAACAAGATTAGCAGCTCAAGAAGAGATTAGGAAGAGGGAAGAACAATTAACCCATCTCAAAGAGTTGCTTAATAAAGCTGTTAGTGAAAGAGATGAAGCTCAAGAAAACTACAAAACCCTCCTCCTTGAAAAACTCCTCATCCAACAACAACAACAACAACAACAACAACAACAACAACAACAACAACAACAACAAATAGTACACTCTGGATCATCTTCGACCATCGAAGACGTGCTCGAAGATGAGCCTACTTCAACAAGAACATTAGTAAATCCCAACAACAACAACAACAGCAACAACAGCAGCAACAACAGCAGCAACAACAGCAGCAACAACAACAACAACAACAACAACAGTGGTGGCAATTTGTCCTCTTCAGACGGTGAAGAGAGCATAATATCATTACCGCCGTCATCCGGTGTACCGGAAAACGCCCTACGGCTATTATCACCCAAAAAGCCACTACCCAAAAAAGGGGAGCTATTACAGGCAGTGATAAAGGCAGGACCACTACTTCAAACACTGCTGTTAGCAGGGCCACTCCCTCAGTGGAGGCACCCGCCGCCGCCATTGGAGAATTTCGACATTCCTCCGGTAACAATACCGGCTGCGCCAGTTACCCCACCGGAGGTTGTTGTTGATCAAGAAGAGTATCTAACAAATGGGACTAATTATAATAATAATAATAATATTTGTGGGAGTGTTAACAGGAAAAGAGGGTTTGCCTTTTGTAATGGTGTTTTTAATGGTTCTTCTAATGAGGCTAGTAAGTACCAAAGGGTACTTCTTCATTAGTTAGTAATTAATTATGATTATAATGGTAGTTAATTTTAGCTGGAAATGCAGCTACTGGAACTGGTTTTGTGGGTTTTTTGTTAATTATTTACCAATTATTAGGGTCAAGGAAGAAGTTGTTTATCACACTCCTTAATTATTAGAATATTGGTTTCAAAACTTGCTTACTAAGCATATATTAATGAGAAATTCCTAATTTGTAAGTTGTCTAGGGGAGTCAATTTCAGTTAACATTTTGTCGGGTTTGATATATATGGTATGAACTTTTCTGGTTTAGTCGACTCTAATCTAATATCATTCTAATAAGAATAGAAATGATTTTGAAACAAGGTTGAAATTACACAATTGCAAATACAAATGATTAGCAAACTTTGTTTAAGATTTGTTACTTAACAGATGAAGTCAGAAAAGCAATGATCGATATGTAGTACTCCGTATTATTTGTCAATGGGATTCTTGGACCACTTTTTTGGTACTGATTTTTCAAAATGAGAAAGAAAGCACTCTATTATAGTAAACCGTTATACGAGTACTAGACACTACCAATATCAAATTAATTATTGTTCCCATTTTATATTCTGCTCCCTTTTAATAAAACAAACTTATTTTCAATATAAAAACAAAACATAAGGTCATTAGTCATTGCATAATTATAATCAGTAAAGTAGAAGATCATTACAAATATCGAAACGTCAAATTCACGTCTTTATATCCATGCGAGATAAATTATTTTTCCGAATAATTCCATATCAATCAAGTCATGTTTGTGGCGCTCTACCAAGAAACATTAATATAGTAATTGTTAACAGCATGACACACATGCACATGCGAGTATAAATTACTCCTATAAGAATGGTGGTACTCCACCTAAAATCTATTAATTTAAAGATAAAATACTATCAGACTAATGTGTGGTCAGATTCTCCTTATATTCTAAGTTGTTTTCTTTTGAAAAAATCAACTTTTTTCTATTTGATTTTTATTTTTATTATTATCTTTATTTTAAGACAAGAGAAAAAAGTAAATGGGAAAAGGGGGAAAATAAAGAAGAGGCTAGAAAATAGACATTGGTGTGGTTTTAGGTGTGGACTGAAATTATAAGATCGGAAATAGTTTGTTTTGATTTGAGTATTGGCTACCAAATAGGAAGCTATCGGGCTCATTTGTCGGGTAAAGTGGGTTCCACGGATCACCACCTAAATCTTCAGCCCAACCATAATACTGTATCAATTTTGTATATTTATTTTATTCTAAACGATTATTGCCGGATTGATTCTATCTGCTCCCACTAACACACTCACTTAAATCACTGCAAGAATTAAATTTAAGTGCTGATGAAAAATGTCAAACAAATTTAAATCATTTTTATAATGTTTCTTCTCTTTGTATTTACCGGGAAGCTAATCGTGCATCAGATTAAGTTAATATTGATCCATGTGTAGATATAAGTTTTCTTATTTTATAATGCATATATCTTAGAAAAATATTCGCACTAACATAGTGAGTTTAACAGTAATATATGTAACTTATGCAAAAGTAAATATATCTCCGATAACTGTTGTCGTGGATTTGGTCCACATACAATATTGAACGAAGTATAAAATTGTTACTCCCTCCAATCTAAAGTGTCTTATTTTGACCTTTATGGTCTTCAAAACATGTATTTGACAAGTAACATCTTTATATTCATATAGATATAAATTATAAGAATTTGAAATTTCAAAGTACAAATTATATGGAATCTCACAATATCCATACAATATAAGAGTATGTTAGTTATAACTTCCCGTCAAAGTTGATAAATCTATATTTAAAAGTTAAAATGTGACACTTAATTTGAATGAAGGGGTAATTCGGAGATTTATGTGCAATTGAGTATCTCAAATGTTCCAATGACGAAGCTTGAGAAAGATCGGGGATATCAATATATCATATCACCCTCAATTATGTAAAGAGAAGTAACGTCAATGTCAATTAGTTATGGTGTATTTTCAACACCCCTTTTGGCTTTTTTCTTGTCTCAATCATTTTTTAGTCCCTTTTTATTTTATTTTGTTTTTTGTTTTGCCCTTTTCCACCGCTTTACCAAGTCTAAGAAATTGAAATGCAAGAAAGAGGAAGAAAAATTAAAGAAATTTGACGAAGTTCCTACTTATTCAACAATGGTATACCAAAACGTAGTAACTTGTTGGACATTTCATTTTTAAAGATCAGTTAATTAGCTATGGGCTAAGTTGTGTCAAATTTTCTCTTATATTTGCATTCAATTGATAACTTAGGTATCGGGTGAAAGGATTTTTCTTTTATAAACATCAGAAGGTTAAAGAATAGTATATGTTCCGATATGGAATCTTGAGATGTTGTCGGGCTTCAGATTTTGAGCGTCGAGATGGGTGTCTTCAAGACGAACCTCGGGCCCAGGGGGAGGCTCCAGAGATCGGGGGCCTCCGACGTCCATATTAGTATAGTATAGAGAGAAAGAGTTGTGGATTCTCATCCCCTTTACCTTATCCCCTAAATGGGTATTTATAGTGGTTTGCGGAAGAGGGTAAGGTTTCATACTAGTAGTAGAATCCCAAAGAAGGAAAAGTTGGATCGGAGCGTGTTCACTCCGATGTATTAGGACCAACAACTACTTCATCAATCGGAGAAAAACACTAATTTGTCACTTTTATTGATAATCACTCTCAGAAGTTATGTGTTTACATCCCAAAAACAAAAGAAAACATAAAATAGAGAGAGAAGTTTTAAGAGATAAATTTTTGGGTGCAATTGGGGGTATGAGTTGTGAGTTACAATAATTGTTGTGGACAATTGTGAATTATTTATCTTTTCGGTAAATCTTTTGCCGCGTATTTAGAGATAATAACACTTGTCTGATAATCAATTTATTTGTGTGTGTTATTTTAAATATTATTGTCGGATACAACTGGTATCAGAGCCCCAAGATTCAAGATCCAAGTTAGCGGGTTGCACTTGTGGTGTATGGAGAAGCCCTTATATGTGCCCTCGCGATTGAAGAACGTGTGTCGAAGGTATTCCTAACAATATTGGTGGTTAGGCGGCGTGTCTCATTGGTGAAAATGGCGATGCAAGGTGGTTTCGTTTGAGGGGAGGCCACGAGTTAGTGGTCCTTGGTTTGAGGGGATAATTGTTAAGATATCAACCCAAGTCCCTCATCGAAAGAGTAGGCAAAGATTATCTAGCATATAAGTGCCCACCTTCTTCAATTAGTATGAGACATGTTGGGAAGGAACCCAAAAATAAATCAGCGCGGACTAGGCCCAAAGCGGAAAATATCATACTAATGTGGAGTTGTGGTGGTGTGCACCCTGACAAGGTGGGTGATCAGGGCCCAACTTTAGGACATGAACCAATATTATATTTCATGGGGTTGGGCCTTTGGAATCTTTGTTGGACTCAAGGGAGTATCTCGTACAGATATCCCTAATGGTTATACCAGGGTATAACCATTTATAGGTGTACGGTGTACCCCCCCTCTAATGAAGTGTATTAAAAAAACATGAAATTTCTTTTTTTTTTGGGAAATGTACATAGATTATGAATATAAATTGTATAAAAATATAGATCTGTCATTTTCTTTCTCCATTTTCTCTCTCCTCAAAGTTACTCTCTCCACATTTTCTCTCTCCTTAAAAGTTTATAAATTGCTGTTGGAAATGTTAAGGTTGTTATGGTTGATTCTTCTAAATTATTGTTGGAGTTGCAATGTTGGTTAATGATTGGGTGTTCTGTGTGTGAATGCCCGATGATGAGGGTTGTAGAGTTTTTGGGTTTAGGTGTTCCCCCTTTAATTGTCATTAGTAAGGCAATCATTGTAGTTAATGGGCTTGTCCATGATGTTTATACTACTTTCAAGGGTAGTATGTTAGGTGTGAAGATGGAGAAAGAGGGTTGTAGGGGTGACTATAGGAGTGTATGGTGCTCACGGGGTTTGGTTGTTCAATTCAGGTTGTTGATGAGATTCTCATTACCTTCAAAAATCCATATCCGAAGACTGCTCCTAAAATGAATAGATTGGGGGTTCATAGCATGTTAACTGAGTGTAGTCTCTCTTGGACAACGAGAGGATTTTGTGTACCCGTTCTTGAGGGTACCATGTTTGTTCTTGAGCATCTCCCCTTGCTTACAAGATTGTTACAACCAGTTCGTGAATTTGCCATCCTTCTATTTTTCTTTCGTCGTCTTTCATATTTTACAAGTCAGGGGTTCTCCTTATTGGTTATTGCCCGAGGCTCAACCCGAGTGCAAAAAGGAATGTGGGTGTGCAAGGTGGAGGAGACCATCAACGGCCAACAAGCAAAGTGTTATTTATATTTGTAGTTTTTAATGTTGTACTAGTACGGAGTATGTTTTAAGTTTGTAAGAGCTAGTAGCTCATAAGTTTTTTTTTTTTTTGGCAAATAATATATTATTATTACCAAAGAGGAAGCTAGCAAACTAGCTTACAAACAGTACAAGCTCCAAAACCAACTGAGCCACTGAGAGCAACAGAAAACACAAAGGCCAAAACTGAAACAAAGGTCAAAACAACAACACCCACAGCAAGCCAAAAGGCCTAAACTGAAACTAAACTACAAGTTTACATCAAGAGCAAGTTTCTTTGCTGATCAGTGGCTCTACAGGCCACTCGATATTTGATATCTCTAAGAAGATCAAGGGGACTTCTGCAGGAATGAGTGTAGACTTTTGCATTTCTTTGCAGCCATATTCCATAAAGACATTCAGCAAAGAACATCAGAAGCAACTTGAATCTGTCACCAGTTCTTTTGGCAGCTCTTGTCATCAACACCACTTCATTATCAAGCTGAGAAACAGGTCTGTGAAACTGTAAACAAGCAAGAACTGAAGACCAGATAGCAGCAGAGTAGCTACACTCAAAAAACAGATGTTGAGTAGACTCTGGCATACAAGAACATAAAGGACACACATTAGAGTCCACAATTTTCCACTTGAGAAGTCTATCCAGTGTAGGCAATCTTCCCAAAACAGCAAGCCAAGAGACAAACAAACTTTTTGGGGAAGCTTTATTATGGAAAATGATTCTCCTCCAGCTGACTTTATCACATGGCCCCATCAGCAGATGATACATGATTTGGATGGAAAAGACACCTCCCTTACTCACTGCACTCCACCCTCCAATGCTATCTATTAAACTCTGAGAGTTCAGAATTTTCCTCAAAGGCCAAGACATGTTAACAGGCCATTGAGTGCTCCCAACATCCCTCCCCTTTATGTAGTAAGCATGAACCAATTTACACCAAAGTCTATCCTTCTTATAAGTTATAGCCCAGAGGAGTTTAGCAACAGCTGCTTTGTTCCACCAGCACATATCTTTCAGATTCAAACCACCAGCAACTTTGGGCAAGCAAAGCTTGTGCCAAGCAACCAGAGCTTTTTTTGAAGGGTCAGTGTTGCCTGTCCACAGGAACACCCTGCAATACCCTTGAATTTCTTTGATCACTTTCTTTGGCAAGATGAAAATCTGACACCAAAAGGATTGTAAACTCAGCAATATTGTTTGAACCAACTGGAGCCTACCTGCATAAGATAGATGCTTGACAGTCCACACTTTAGCTCTAGCCAACACCTTCTCAATTAAGGGTCTACATTGAGTATACTTCAGCTTCTTAGTTGAGAGGGGAACTCCCAAATATCTGAAGGGAAAGGAACCTTCAGGAGTAGAAACTGCATTGAGAATATCAGCTTTATCTTGACCATAAACACCCCCAACATAAATGTTACTTTTATCCATATTAGCCTCCAAACCAGAAGCTAGAGAAAACTTCTTAAAAGAAGCCAACATCATGTCAATAGAGATTAGATCTGCCCTACAGAATAGAAGCAAATCATCAGCAAACATTAGATGAGTAAGAGCCAGTTTAGCACATCTTGGGTGAAAGTTAAAATCAGGCTTGGTCTGCAACTGATGGAGATGTCTAGACAAGTATTCCATGCCAATAGCAAATAAAAAAGGAGACAAGGGATCTCCCTGTCTTAGCCCTTTTTTAGCTTTGAAAGGTGTACAAGGTTTCCCATTAATGAGCACACTGTAAGATACAGTGGAAATGCATGTGTACACCCATTGCACAAATCTATGAGGGAAGCCAAGAGCATCCATAACACTGATCAAGAAAGGCCATTCAATTGAATCATAGGCTTTCTTTAAGTCAATCTTGAGCATACATCTGGGTGAAAGATGGGCTCTAGTGTAGCCCTTAATGAGCTCAGTAGCAAGCAGAATATTGTCAGAAATTTGCCTCTCAGGAATAAACCCAGATTGACATTCACTAACAACCTGTCCAATCACCCCTTGCATTCTTGTAGTTAGAATTTTTGAAACAATTTTGTACACCACATTACAGCATGCAATTGGTCTGTACTCTTTAACTCTTGTAGGATTAGGAACTTTTGGAATGAGAGTAATAGATGTACAGTTGTACTGGGGAAGCATGAAATTGGTAACAAACACATCCTTCACTGCTCTATAAATATCCTGTTTGATGACAGGCCAAGCCTTTTTGAAAAAGACTGCATTTAAACCATCTGGACCAGGAGCCTTATCATTGCCAATCCCATGTAATGCCAAATCAATCTCATCATCAGTAACATCCCTGCACAGATCCTGTCTAGCATCATTATTTAGCCTAGAGCCATTTCTCACTGTTGGAATGTGAATAGAGGGAAGAGTGTTTGCAGAAGTGCCAAGCAGCTTTTTGTAGAAACTCAGAATTTCTGTTTGAATTAGATCAGGATCAACCAATTTAGTGCCATTATCCTCATATAGGATGGCAATGCTATTGAATCTAACTCTTTCTTTCACAGTGGAAAAGAAAAAGTGGTTGTTAGAATCACCTAGTTTTAGCCATTGGATCCTAGATTTTTGTCTCAATGCTATCTCATCAATTCTCAGCCAATGCCTAAGCTGTTTAATGCAAACCACCTCTTGGTTGAGAAGAGCAGGAGATCTACCAGTTTGCAAACTCTGTTGAACCTTATCAAGCTCACTTCTAGCAATGGTAATCTTCTCAGTAATACCAGAGAAGTCTTCTCTATGTAACTTCTTGAGTTCAGCCTTGACTTTTTTCAGCTTACACCAGAGCTTAAACATAGGAGTGCCATGGTATACTCCAGTAAAAGCTGCCTGAATAATAGCAGAAAAACTACTATGATCAGCCAAATAATTGAGAAATCTGAAAGGTCTACCTCCCTCCACCTTGTCTGGCAGACAGTTTATCAGTAAAGGGGAGTGGTCAGAGATGGAAGGGTTTAGGTATTCAACCTGAACATTACTGAATTTATGAATCCATTCATCATTTCCCAAACACCAATCAATCCTGCTAGCAATTTTACCTTCACCAGTGCCTTTGTGCCAAGAGAAATAATGTCCTACACTCTTTACAGGACACAGCCCATTACTTGTAATAAACTCATCAAAATCCTTGGTTTCTGTTGCTGAAACAGGAGTACCATTGATTCTATCATCAGCAAACAGGGGAGAATTAAAATCACCAGTAATGACCCAAGGACAACTACCTACACTTGAGGCAAGAGTAGTAAGAGAGTTCCACAAATTCTTCCTAGTGTCAATGGAGTGAAGACCATACACCAGAGTAACATACAAATCCACCACTCCATACCTATCCCTAATTTCACAGTGAATAAATTGTTCATGCACCTGTAACACATGGATATCAACTTCTTGATAAAGCCAGCCTACCCAAATTCTACCTCTGGGGTTTGCAGTGTAATTATTTTCCCATTTCCAATTTCTCCCAAACTTATTGACTACTCTAGAGAAATTGCTTTCCTTAACTCTAGTTTCTAGCAAAGCAACAACATGAATATTATGGGTATGAATAAGGTGTTTTACCTCTGGGACCTTAATAGGATCATTAAGTCCCCTCACATTCCAGCTGCAAAGATTAACCTTCTTCATCAGGGGGTTCAGTAGTATTTTGCATCTCCATATCACCTCCTGTTAATTCTTTGAAACCCAATTCTGCAGGCAACACAGTAAATGGATTGCTAGGGCTCAAAGTCCTCATTCTAGACAATCCCTTAGTCCGTCTTGTCACAATTTTCCATGGAGTAGGATCAGATACATTGTTAACAGGCATCTCAGGAGTGTGCACAGCATTAGGTTGCTCCTGTTGTTCTGACATTGGATGAGCTTGTTGGACAGCTTTAGGAACCCACACCTTTTTGGCTACAGGTTTTGGTACTGGTGGTTTAGTCTTTTTAGTACAATCATGGCCTGCAGTACAGCAAACTTTACAATATTGTGGCAACCAGTCATAAGTAACAGCTTGCTTGAACATCCCACCCTTTGAATCCTCTATCCAGACACAATCAGGCAATGGGCTAGTGATATCCATTTCTATCAACACTCGAGTAAAAGATACTCTATCTTGCCTAGTAGTGCATTCATCAGCAAAGAGTGGCACCCCTAACAGACTACCAATCCTGCTTAGTGAATCACACCCCCAACAATTGAGTGGCAGATTAGGAAATCTCACCCACAAAGGTATAACCCTAAGTACTTCTTCATAGAAATTAAAGTTTGCTGTCCAGGGTTTAATGATAACTGGTTTCCCATAAAATGTATAAGGTCCTCCTGCAATAATCTGGTTTCTGTCCTTCATGTTCACAAACTTGATGATGAAGTAACCATCATCATGGTAAAACACCTGAGGCTGAGCAACAGAATTCCACATCCCTTCCATATATCTTTTCACAGAAGCTATAGTAGGGGAATCCCCTACCACATACATCACCATAGATGATTTCCATTTCTCAGTGAGTTCATTCATTTCATCCTCCTGCAATTGAGCAATTTTCTTCCCATCCTGCAGCACAGGTGTAACAAATGATAGGGACGCCCCTTTTGAAGCCATTTTAGATCCAGTGAACAGATTTTTCCATGGTTCTTTAACAATCGGAGGTTCAACTACCCCAGGTTCAGTGTTATTCCCCCCAATATCCCCAATATCAACAGATTCTCCATTCCCCTGAGGGTTAGTTCCACCCACAGTATTATTACGACCAACCCCCAAATTCTGATCCAATAACAAAATAGTATCATGAAGTTTGCGTGGAATCATACCAGCCGAAGGGTGGACTAGAGGAGAATGCATCAGCTCCTCGCCATCTGAGTCAAAAACCAGAGCATCTGGGTTTGCATTTTGGGCATCATTTTGAGTAGTACTGGTGCCTGAAGTGTGAGAACTTACTGAGGGAGACTTCGCTGCAACTTTCGTCGTAGAAATATTCAGTATTGCTTTCTTCTTCCTCGCCATCAATGGAGTTGGTGTACGTTAGTAGTATCCCTTAACGTGCGCCCAGCTCGAGAGAGAGGAGAGACCCAGCTAATGTAATCATAAAGACTTAATTAACTTTGGAAATAGCTCATAAGTTTTTATTATTGTGATTAGCTATTGTCAAAATAAAAAATAAAATAAATAAATAAATAAATGTTCATCTCAAACAACGCAAAACAATGTCATTTTAGATATGGGTACAGCCAACTTGTGTACAGCCAAAAATTTCTGCCCATACAATATCTAACCATCTCATAAAATATGCATCCCCCCTAAATTAGCAATTTCACGAGCTTACAAGTAGGAGAAGATGATCGACTTTGATCGAACTTAGCTTGTTTAATGTTCACACTGTGATTTTAAACTTGAATATAGGCACATATAGGTATTGCCTAATTATAAAGAAAGTGGATGATGCTGAGATGTCCAAGTCTATACGGAAATGAGTAGAAACAATAGATACCTTACCTTGTTCTACAGCTGCTCAATACGACTAGACTTGACGTACTGTGAGTTCAATGTGGCAATAATGACACATGACTTTACCAATTAATTAAGGGCACCATCCCTTAATCTCCGCCTTCTTCACTCACAATTAGATATGGCAACGGGTCCAAGACCCTACCCTGACCCTGTCAGACCCTACCCTAAAATTAGGGTATGAGTCTTAATTTTCTAGATCCTATAGGGTAAGGATAGGGTATGGATATATGATGTATCGAATAGGGTAGGGTAAGGGTCCAACTTTTTCAGACCCAGACCCTACCCATAGACCCTTAAGATCCATACCCTAGCCAGACCCTAAACTAAACCCGCTCAAATTTCATTAAAGAAATATAAAAATAACACAAAACCTTAAGGCAATCCACAAAATCACATTTACTCCTCTAACAACCATCCAACACTACCACTCACTAGTCAAAAAAACCTCTAACAATGACATTGTGTACTTGAGAACCTGAGATTTTTTTTATTCGTGACCTTAGTACATTCAATTGTAATATGTTTAAGGAAATACAAGGATGATTTGGGGCCCTAGGATTTATTTGTTTTAAAATGTCAAATTAATCGTTTGTCTTGTATTTTTTTTGTGCATTACATATGATTGGATATTAAAAAAAATTGAAAAAGTTATAGAAAAATAGGCAATACGGACCCGCCCCGGACCCTAGACCCTACCCATACCCTACTGGACCCATAGGGTCCGGGTAAAGGTCTTGTAATTCTAGACCCTATAGGGTAAGGGTAGGGTATGGGTATAGGTCAAAAATTAGGATCCGGGACTGGGTATTGCTAGACCCTACCCAGACCCTACCCATTGCCATTCCTACTCACAATCCACAACCTCATTATATTGACACCTCCCTCCATATTCTGTTTGGCACCTTCACGTAGAAACGTCAAAAATTGATCGACCCGAACACTCGACCTGAACCAATCGAATTCGTGCCTGATCATGACTCAAAATTTTGGTAAAACATATAACCCAAAATCCGACCTGTAACTGACCCGAAAAAACCGATACCCCAATGTTGTATGACACGAACCCGACACCCGTCGAAAGATGACTAATAATCGAACTGACCCGATCGAACAATGATCCGGACCTGATTCGATACCCGACCCGAAAATAACTTTTGCCAATTTTCACCACATAACCTGTTAGTGACTCGACCTGTGGAGTAAATATTTTACGCTTGAATATTTTGAGATTACCAAATCAGTTATTGACTCGACCTTAACCCGTGTCTGAGAGTGAAACCGACCTGAATTTCAACCGACTCAAACACTATCTGATCCGAACTTGACCCCAAACTCGAGATTAACTGTTACAAACCCGATTCAAACCCACTATATAAGACCCAAAATCGAAATTAAATCCAATCGGAATATGACTCGACCTGAACCCAACTTGTACCCGAAATGGGAAAAAATATCCGATATGACCCAACTGAAAACCAACCCGACCTGATCATGACCCGACCTAAACCCGACCCGATGACCTGTTTTGACATATATATATTCACGTATACACC
Source organism: Spinacia oleracea (assembly GCF_020520425.1). NCBI lineage: Eukaryota > Viridiplantae > Streptophyta > Magnoliopsida > Caryophyllales > Amaranthaceae > Spinacia > Spinacia oleracea. The sequence continues at coordinate 105,331,623 of NC_079488.1, forward strand.
CCGTTAAAGACTTCAAAAGCTCCGCACGTTAAATCCGCTTTCGAGTATAGGTGGCAAACGGAATATTTGGATCAGGGTCGATTCAAATGCTTAGATGACAAAATACAACCGGTTGTACACTTGTACATAGAAAATTCTTGGGATTTAAAATATTTTTCCAAAAAATACGACCCAAGTTAATGGATCTGGAGAGCTTTTCCATTGGTAATTGCTTCCACAATCCACATCACCCTTATTTTATTGCAGTGTTCGGATAACTGCCTCTTAACATGTTCCCATTTGTAGAACATGAATTTGGTCACCCCTTTAGGAGAAAGTCTTAAACAATAATCAGTAGCGTCCATTAGAATAATAATCACATAGTTAGGTACTCACAAAGTAGCGTCCATTAGAATAATAATTACATAGTTAGGTACTCACAAATCAACGTGATTACATTTTTATTTTGTTATTTAGTACCAGACAATATAGTTAGGTATTCACAAATCAACGTGGTTGTATTTTCATTTGGTACCAAACGATATAGTTTGGTACCAAATAACAATATACAACTACCAAACTATGTGATTATTTTCCTAGTAGACGCTATTGATTATTTAGTTATTCTTGTCCCTAACATCGTTATTAATTATTGTTATGTACTTGTGAAAAGATCAGGTCAAAGAACTAGAGGATATAAGTTGTTCTCAAGACTTTCTGAGGAAGAAGAAAAACCTGGCACCTCTTTGGCTACTCTACGGTGTCTCCACCTGGAAAGGCTAATGTGTAAACTAATCACTATAATAATTTGTTGCGATCCTGCCATTAACATTTGACACAGCTATTTCTCACATGCAATCTCTAATAATAAATTCTGAAGCGATTATACTAGTTCAAAGCACCATACTAGTTCAAAGTCTTTAGTCAGTATACAATCCCAAAGTAACAGCTAATTTTGGGTAAATAGATCCATGCGGGATTAAGACGCAATTTAGAAGGTGGACCATGGTGCATATAGAGTATGGTGCACCTTAAAAACATTAGTATATAATTAAAAGAATATCTGATTAAGTAAAAAGAACATCGACATATATTTTTTATTATTTTTAATAAATTGTGATTTTTTATAACAAAAAAGTAAAACATTATATTGCATGTTCTTTTGTCGTAGTGTCATGTTCTTTTGTTTATGCACATGTGTTCTTTTGGTGTGGCTCGCTCCAGGCAGATGAAATTCCTCCTCCCCCTGTTTAGTACTTCAGGTGCTTCTGTTGCGTATAATGTAAATCCCGCAATTTTTTATTAGTATAGCAGACAGAATATGGTGCACCATGGTCCATAGTCCACGGATTGGGATTAAGATCCAGTAAGCGGTGCGATTATTAAGGGACGGAGGGAGTATATATATATATACAACCAATTACCCGTAAGAAAAAAGTGACAACTTCTAATCATGAAATTTTATAATAAAGTATATAATTAATTACTCAATAGGAAGTCATAAGACATTTACAATATAGGTGGAAACTTGTAATCATGATTTTGTTTAACTTTATAATTGTGGCTAATAAATGACAATGATATTCAACATAAGTGGAATACAGGAACCCATGCCAAATTGCCAATGAAGCACCGAAAATGAGTTAACATTAGCATTACATGATAAAATAGAAGCACCGAAAAAGGTTTAAAAATGAATCAAATACAGGACCATGCCAATGATATTCAACATAAGTGGCTGGTAAATTACAACTCATTGACGAACGAGACTTGATTACACTATTACAGGTACAGACAGCGGTAACCAAGAACGCCATTGAAAACAGAAAGGCTTGTTGGTGATACCAAAGTATACATTACATGACTGCTAAAACTAGAAATGTCTAAGAATCCGGTTGTATTTTTTGATCCATAGTTTTGGTAACGAATTACCAGATATCTGTCAAACTCTGATCAAATGCCGTGGATGCGATTTCTGCGTCTGAGCATCTTATCTTGATCCAAATGAGCCTCAAGTATATGCCTGTTTATCAGTATTGACTCCCAACAAGAATTTCAAACAGAAGACTTGCCCCAGTATAGGAATTAGAGACACAGTATCGATCAGTCGTCATCTTCCAGATCATCTTGCTTTTTTTTGTGTGGATTGTTTGCTTGAGCTCTGTACATTTCTGCAACCTGAAAGAAACTTAGAAATAACCATCAGTACAAACACTTACCAAACGTGTTAAACTCACGTCAAATAAATCCTAGGAACACAAAAAAATGAACGATAAAGATCAACTACTTCACCTGAACAGATGATGTTGCGTCCTCTGGAGCTTTATCTTCTCTAAGACGAACCAAACGCGGAAACCGGAGTGAAATTCCCTGATAACAGACAACAAGGATGAGTATCAACACAACAAGAGGTGGTAGTAGAAATCAGTATTGGAGTATATAGTTAAACTGGAGCTTATAGACTGGCCAGGAAACTAAAACAAGTGGAAGTGATGCTAAGCATTTTACCTTCTTGACCAAAAGGATAGAAAGCAAGTACATACACACCTTGTTAGAATCTACTTCACCAACTGCAGCACGGTGAACAGGACTAATAGTTAAATCAGCTGCTTTGACCTCCCAAACCTGCGAACAACAAACTATGCTTTCGTTAACAACTAAAGGGGAGACTCTGCTAGTCTGGTGGGATCAAGAATTGGGAGGTTATCACAGACTATAAGTTCTTATGTAGGAAATTAATCTCTTACATTATTGCACTCAATCTTTTAATAGAAGACAAAAATAGCATTTGGCTAAACGGAACTACAGTTGAGGAAATGAATTGAAAGAGTAATGAGAAAAGAAAAAGTATGACATCCCATGTTCAGACAACTGACCAAAGCAACATTCAAAACCAAAAGGACTTAAAGGAGCACATGTCTACAAAGAGCATCCTTCACAGATTTGGAGAGCGCACACATACTTAGCAAACATAAAGGAGGCTCAATTAATAATGGATACGACAAATGTTTAGAAACTTACCTCAGAGGGCTCAAACCAGCAATCTGGTTTTAGGGTATTTCCATATCGAAAGTATGGCTGAACAGTGAACACATCAAAGTCATAAAATTAACACGTGAAGTTCCAAGAAACTCAGACTATTAAATTCCAAGATAAGGACATAGTAGGGAGAAAAAGGACGAAATGAGTACCTTTGGATCTGAAATCACTTTAGTTCGAAGACTGGAAGAACGTTCTTCAAGCACTGCATCAGAAAAACCAGTACCTGTGACAGAAGAATGTCCAGCATACACAAACATGAAGAGTGAAGACAACATGCATGTGATACACAAAGGGCACTAAGAGTAGGGACCAGTGAACATCAACACATTACCGATTTTACATATGCTCTGGAACTCTTCATTGTTACTGTCATAACAAGCAAGGAGAAAAGCACCATATACACCTGTAAATTTAATTTATATAAGATTTGCAAGGATTTTTAAAGAAGTAACAAATATGCAAAAACCATGTAAATTAGTCATTACAAGATAAATTCCTCCAGACATGAGAGTTAAAAAGTTAAAGCATGCAGAAACCAACAAACAAGCATGTAAAATTAGTTTACTTCTTTTATACTTGACATAGACTATTAATTAAATAAACAGGAGTTCTTAGTGGATTCATTTGGCTGAGACTCACACATAGGATAGATGTTCAGCAAAATGGGAAAATAGTTAACTAAATCCTGGAAGGAAAAAACATACAAGGCAGAGATATCTCAACATATATGGCAATGAGTAGAGCATGTAAATAAAATGTAAATGAAGTCACAACCTTTTCGTTTCCCATGACCATTGAATGCTCCAATTGGCACCAGATCCAGAGAGTCCCCAAAGCTGCCGAATGAAAACAACTATAAGGAGACTGCTGGGGGGGGGGGGGGGGAGAAAGAGAAAGGTGGTAAGAGAAGAAGAGAGGGGAGGGCGGGTCAATAGCTTTAGCTGCAAGCAGATTCACTAGCTAAATCACACACTCTCCATTTCATTAAGGCTTTATTTGCGAAGTACTAAAAAGTGGATAGCTAGACGCTGAAAACTCCTATGCTGATTAAAGTAAAAGTGTTTGAAAAATTAATTGTTGCGTTCGCGGAGTAAAATGACAAAAGGACATGTTCTTTTTATAAACATAACTTTCTAATTATTATTATAAGATAGATAAATTAGGCATTTAGTATATCTAGGAAATTTGTGAGGAACTGCCAGTTTTGCACTACCTGATATAATTTTTTTTTTCTTTTACAAAGTACCGGTTATGAACTTTCTTAGTTTTGGTAACACTACCAATTGACAAAATCCTTCCATTATTCTGTACATGGAGCACACTCCAACACCTTCTCCTATAATCTAAATTTTTCTTCCCATTAACCTTTGAAATCCATGGCTCTCATAAAGTTTGAGCAACTTCAAACACCAAAGCAACAAGAATAAAGAAATTGAAACTTAGATTTTCTGATTACCAAGGATAGTATTAGGTGATTGGCCTTAGATTTTGATCACTAGTCATTAATATCCGAACTCCCCACATCCCCATTAAACTTCCCATTTCTTACAAAAATGTTTGACCCTCAATAAACTTCCCATTTCTCATTTTGGGTGGGTCCACAAAATAAGATATTTGTTTTCATTTCTTAACCTCCCTCCCCCAATTTAGGTCACCACTTTTTCCACCTTCCATAGAAAACCATAGTCGCTGCCTTATATTTATTCAACTTTAAACAACAAAACCCCCCTACAATATCCCTCCTAAAACATGTGCCCATGAGATACAGGAAATTCAACAGGGACAAAGAGAAGAGAAGCATTTAATTTTTTTAATTTAAGGGGAAATTTACAATTTTTAGATTAGTGTTTTTAATTTGATATTTTTTTTTATAGATTTTATTAATCTATTTATTTTAAAATTTGGGAAAGTAAAAGGGAAAATCAAAATAAAATAACTTCCTTCCCATAAATCCCATTTGCCAGTGCAAACTGTAAATCCATCTAGACAACCTCAACAGCAACACTCCCAGGTCCAGGAAACCTTTCCTTTCTTCTTTCATTTGCTGGACTCCACAAAAATAATACCTCGCTACCTCCTACATCTTTGTTCCATTTTTTTTAATACATATGGGGAAAGGGAAAAGGGGAGGTCATTTGTTGAAATTTCGGCCAAGAATAGAAGAAGAAAACGGGAAGCCTGCTGCAAATTTCTAAGAGCTACCTGAACATTAATTTAGCAATTTTACCAAACACATTTAATGAGATAGACTGCCTCTTTGAAAGGGTCCACTTTAGCTCTAGGGTATAGCTTAAACAGGCTTGATAAGCACAACTAAAATCTACTTTAGCTAAGATCACTCTTTGTGGAATGCAGTCCCTGATCTGACCATTAAAAGGATGAAGACTGATGTGTGCTGGAGAGGCAGACCTTGATCTAAAAGTGGAGAGCTGAAGATTGTAAATGGTTTAATTCCCTGAGAAGTAATTTGCAATGTTCGTGTTGCTTTCTGGTTTGTTTTGCTTAGTGTGTTGTTCAGAAATTTGCTTCTAGTTTTGTAATTGGAGAGCTGGCTCCTTGATGTGTACGCTTTTTGGATCATTAATGTTAACGCTTACTTACCCACAAAAATATCTACTGTAACAGAAATAGTTCTAGTAAAAGAAATGAATAGGTGGCAAACCATCCAAAACCATATGTAATTCTGGAAGAAAGACAATGAGATTGTGGAATGGAGGATGGATACTGGATCCCAAAATGTCATGTACCTGTCCATGTAATCCTTTTTCAATTTAAGCCAGTTATTAGATCGCTTTGAAGGCTCGTAGGTAGCCTCTTTTTCTAACGTTTTGATAATCAATCCTTCACAACTGCAAAAGAGAAGAAAAGAGGTTAGACTAAAAAGAAGAGACAAATCATCCATACTGCTGTAGGCCAGGAACAAATACGAATAAAATCCAGAACTGCATCAAACTTCTATATTCACTTAAAAGTTTGAATATAAGAAACACAGCTTGAGTACCAAATGCAGCATGAACAAATGACAAAAAAAGAACATCTGAATATCCATTATATTCCATTAGGAGGCATCCCCAATTGATGAGTGGCTTGCCTTTGTTAGTTGGAACTTGGAAGGCGTGTTAGCAACAAGAAAATCATACCATGGACCAACTCTAGTGGGCTTAGAGGCAGAAACAGCTATAACAACATTACTCTAATGCTAACTATCAACTGTGAATAGACTGCAAAAGAAAAGTCCTCTACGGGAAGAGCCATGGCCAACGTCAAAAGAGAGCTCTATATCAGCATATGTATGTATATAAAGCCTATTTTAATGAAGCCAACACATAGATCGACTCTGAAATCTTCACATTTAAGAGCCGCATTTCGTCTTTCTTTTCTACAGAACATCTTTACAAAAGTTGCAGGAAGGAGATTACCTAGCATTGATAGCCGCATCAAGAAACTTCTGTATTTCTTCAAGATCATTAGACGTGAGTATTGTAGCAAACTGAAAATACCCAGAATCTTCTTCAAATGAATCGTAAAGATGCTGCAGCATTCCAAACAACAGGCCAGGGAAGATCAGAACAAGAATACATCAGAACAGAAAAACCAATTATTATTATTACTCACTAGTAACTCCTCAACCAAAAATAGAAACAGGTCATTTCAGTATATTTTCCCAATACTCCTATAATGAAACCCTGTGCAAATTTTACATTTCTACTGATCAGATACTCATACATTTAATATTCGTAAACTTCTCTTGGGAATATGTTTGTGGTTTTGTGCTCACGGGAAAGTGGTTAGAGACCCACCCCTCCAGAATCCCCCAATTCCCACCTGAACACACTTCCCCATGAGAAGAGAAAATCCAGTTTGACACGTCAACGTTCTTGGGAGCCTTTTAAGAGATTGTAACGGGAATTTTCTGATCTGACATTATCTTACATGATTTTCCCTGACCATCCTTTTCAAGTGAAGTCCTTTTGAAATTGAAGGCATGTATGTCTTGCACATCCAAATATTCACGTAGGTTGCAGACAGGAGGGCTTCTTGTTAGCTAGATTGCACCAAGAGGGTGTTTAGGAATATCAAGAACTACAAGCCAAAGAGTCCATTTATGGACATGTTTGATACTTTCAATTAGACCTGTTCAATGGGCCGGAGGCCCAATACAAGCCCGTATCCAGCCCATTTAAAAACGGGCTGAGCCCTTAAATTTATAAATGGACCGGGCTCTTAAAGGGTTTATTTTTAATGGGTTCTTAAGGGGCTGGACTCGGTACTCTTACAGGGTTATATGTATGAGCTTAATGGGTTAGGTTTCTTCACTCTCTCTCCTCACCTCAGTCATATTTCTACCTAACTCAACTCTTTCTCTAGATGAAGATGTAACAGAATGGGAGCAAATCAAAATGAAGATGTAACAGAAGTTAATCGCAAGTATTTCGATCGAGATGTTTGCCGTCTATTCTTATCTTGTCTTTGCCCTCAAGAGCTTTTCCAGTTAATGGTTCCAATCTATGTTACTCCGACTCTTCATTTTACTTCAAGTACCCGTGTCGGATCCTCGACACTTCGACATGGATACGGACACTCCGACACTTCATTTTCGACTTAAATGCTTGAAAATTTTCACAATTTAGCCGAGTCGGACACTTGGACACGTACCCATGTCCGACACTAGTACTCGAGTCCAAGTAACATAGGTTCCAATTTCCCCCAATTAAACCCTAATTTATCAATTTGAATGTTTTGTAACTCTGATATGCAAATGCATTAGCTCTCCAGCAGTTGAATTGTTTGATTTTGTTTAATGAGCTCTAGATATTCGTAATTTTGATTGTCATTGTGTTTCGACGGACATTAGCTTCATATGTGATTGCCTGAAGGGGGCCCACAGAGAAATTTCTGAATTTGTTCATCCCCTAAATCAACGGGAGGTGAACCTTTTAACAAGTTGGAGATTTTCATAAACCGAACCTGGTATTTGGAAGGTAAAAGAAAGAAAGAAAGTTAAGAAAGGGCCACATATAATCATATATTATCACTAAATACGTTATTGCGTGTTGAACTTTTCTTTAATTTTTTTAGTTTTTTTTTACTGCCAATACATATTTTAGCAAAGCCTCTTTACATTTACAAACTTTTAGGAAAGACGGTCTAACGGTTAGACCACTTTTATGCTCTGGAATCAATAGTTATGCACTTTAACTAATTAGTTAACCACTGAAATCAATTAGTTAAGTCTGAAATTCAATTAGTTAAGCAACGAAACCAATTAGTTATGCAACCGAACCAATTAGTTAAGCACTGAACCAATTAGTTAAACAATGAAACTGATTAGTTAAGCAATGAGATCAATTAGTTAAGACTTTATGAGTTTTAGTTAATAATAAGTTTGTTAAAAAATGATAACTATTCGACTCGTAAATTTAACTATTTGTCTTTATACCTTAACTATTTTGTGATTCAATTAGTTATGATTTTATTACTTTTAGTTATGTTTTACACTAGTTTAGTTAATACCAAAAAAAGGTGGTGTAACCGTTACCATCTAACACAAAAGTTTCTGTTTTAGGTTGCTTTGGTATGTTTACTTTGACTTCGGTCAGGCCCTGTTCAGCCCGTTTATATGTAAAGTCACTTGAAGAACATATAGGCCAAATAAAGCCCAGACCAGCCTGTTTAAATCCGGCCTAGCCCGACCCATCAAATATCTAGACAAATCCCGGTCTGGCCCGTGTATTCTCGACCCGGCCCTAACCCGGCCCATTGAACATGTCTACTTTCAATGTCTGTCTTCTATTTGAGGTGCTCCTAAGATTGGTCTTTGAGTTATAATATTTTAGTTTCAGGCACCTCAAGAGAAACGTTGAAGAAAAAGGTGAACAAAATGAGTAATTGCTAGTGAATTGATGATGGGTTATTCAAAATCCTATAAAATCAAATGTTGTTACTCAGATACGCTAAGTTTGATCCCTTTGAACAGGGGGACTTTTTTTTTTCTATGGACAGAAGTAAATAGGGAGATAATCTTAATTCTTCGGAAAATTTGTAAAATTTATAAAGCAAACATTTTCTAATTTGATTATCATAAAGATATTTAGTAACTTGCCACACATAATAACATAATTTAATAAAAGTCCTTGTAATTCAATGTAAACAAAGCATCAACACAGTAATAAAGAGCTGATGAAGAGGGAATAATGTACTGAAGACAAGAAGCATATCAGATTACCTTCCTACGAACATTAAGCTGTTCCTGAAGAAGTGGCTTTCCATTCAGATACAATATGTCGAAAGCAAAGACACAAACATCAACCTTTATGTCACTCTCTTTGACATTTTTGCGAGCTCGGGTGCTAAGTATCTAAAAACACCACGTATTTTGTATCAGAATAAAAATCAAACAGAACCAACAACTTAACAGAGGGAGACAAATCACAAAAAGATTGATGATAGCAATCATAAGCATCATCAACAATTATAACAAACGAGGCAGAGTACACAGAGCTAAAATATGCAGGTAGTTTGTTCGTAATTGTATATTCTTGGTCAGTTAGGAAATATGATGAAATGGCCAGATAAGGTTTTCTTTGGACTGGATATGAAGGTGAGAAAAAAAGAAAAAGTCCCCTGGAGATATAGGTTTTTCCATAGGTTATTATTCAACCTGCTTTTTCATTTTTAGCCTTGTGTAGCAAATTAGAAATCAGGTAGTGAAACACTACTAGGGCATAACTGAATTCAGTTGGAGGCTTTAAGGTTAAGAGAGCCCGAGTAGTAAATAATGAATGATAAACAATGGTCAGTGTAGAGATCCGCAATACAGAAGCTATTTTAAGTCCCATGTAATTAATTTATCTTCTGATGAAGGCTGCCATAGTGCCATACTAGAATAAATGCATAAAATTCATCCAAAAAATCAACTACCTGAAAAGGAAGAATCTTCTGCTTCTCACGATCATAAGCAACAATTTCACAATCTAAAATGAAAGAATTTACAGATGGCTTCTTGAACCTGAAACAGGACGGTATTGTACACAGTGACTGAAGGATGATTTAAGAGACAAAGGGCACAGTTTGGGATCAATACACTAACAACCAACATTTTATACATGTAAAAAAAGACTGAAGCAACTCTAGAAAAGTTATAATATACAAAATGCACATCACATGTCTGTAATTCATTATGGGAACTCCATATCACTATGGGAGGCTTGATAAAATGAGAAAGCATTTAAAAGAAAAACCATAATTGTCAATAAAATGAATTCGTTGCCATGAAGCCGTCAGAAAAAGGAACAGCAGCTTACAATCGTAACGTAAACAGAGCAACCTCAACAATGGTACATTCATACTTCATTCAACTTGGAATTCCTAGTAAAGGCAAAAAGCAAACTAAGCCCAAGAAGCTACACCAGGTAATTCCTAATAGATCATGGAAGTAAAAAAAACACAAGAAGATTTTTGTCATGAAATGATGCTACAACCACATAATTGCAATCATACACCAGGGCCAATCACAAAGAGATACTTTGCCAAAAAGTACCTAGAAAGTGCAGCAACGACATCAGGGAACTTCCCCGTGTTCCTTTCAGCATTTCGGCTGTATATCTCAACAGAACCATCTTCCATGAAATGGATCTGCATACAACAGGCAAATAAGTACAAAACATCTCTGCAGAGAACTAATCCTTTCAGACCCTTGGCACCGAAAAGGATGGCAACAACATAATATACCTAAAATAATCAGGGAAATGAGAAAAAGGTACACGGAAATTACTTGAGCACGTTCTCCATCGTACTTGTACTCGCAGGTAAACACCATATCTTGAAACTTATCTATAATTTCTGAAACTCCAGTTGCTGGTTTTGCTAACATAGGCCCTATAGGAACACCTGGTGTAAAGTTACAGGTCTTCGACAGATTCCACACACCATCATGGAGAAGGGCAGGGACTATTTTATCATAAACGGGAACCACAGAATATACTTCTTTGACAATCTTTCCAGCCTGATACAGACAAATTAGAAATCGTGAGCATAGATGAAAAGCACGCAAGACGTAACATAAATAAGTTGCAAAAACAAAGTCTACGAGACTTGTGCAAAAAATCATAATCTAGTTTCCAGTTTTGGTTTTGAAAGTCATATGGTTTAGATTGAATCATGAACTAAAAATTAATATATAGTAATCATGTTGATTTTGAAAACTGACAACAAAAAACTGGAAACTACTTTTTGTGGTTTTCATATTTTGGTTTTTAGTTTTGTAAAAAAACAAAAAACTATACCGAAAGGGGCCTAAGGTATTATAAAAGAAAATCATGTAGCTATATTCAAAACTATAACTGCTCATATCAACAAACACGCCAGGGTATGTCACAAATGTGAATTGAGCAGTCTAGACAAATTTCTCAAGAGAACAGAGATCAAGACAGGATTAAGGGAAAACAGGTTAGCTATGCTAAATTTTTATAATGGATATGATGCCAATTGAAATGTAAACTGTAAAGATGAACTTCAAGAAAATCACAAATTCATGAAAAGGGGAAAATAACGAGGGAGTAGAAAACCCATTTAATGCAACAGAAAATATGAAACTTATCAAAAGAATCTCTCTAGAACTACACATACTGGAAAAATGGCACAATAGTCTCAAACTCTCAACGTTGAGTTGTTACAAAATTCTCAATAGAACAGAGATCAAGACAAAGATTAAGGGAAAACAGGTTAGCTTTGCTCAATTTTTATAATGGATATGATGCCAATTGAAATGTAAACTGTGAATATGAACTTCAAGAAAATCACAAATTCATGAAAAGGGGAAAATAACGAGGGAGTAGAAACCCATTTAATGTGACAGAAAATATGAAACTTATCAAAAGAATCTCTCTAGAACTACACATACTGGAAAAATGGCACAATAGTCTCAAACTCTCAACGTTGAGTTGTTACCACTGTATTTTTCGTTTACGCTCCATCCCTCTAGATTTGATTATGCTATTTGAAAAAGCAAAAAGCATGTAGCTTTTACAAAATCAAATTCTACATTTACACTAAACAAAAAAGAAGTTTTAACAACATCACTTTTACAAATTTAATAAGTTATAAATGATTAAAAGCGTCTTCAAATATCACAAAAAGGTCAAAATGACATCAAAATCCAGACAAAGGGGACAGCCCTAAAAACAAACTCTTGTGTAGTTATGTTTGATAAGCAGAAGAAACTAATTTCAACACTATCCTTTTTAAATTGAAATAAAATAACTTTGGTATCCAGAGTTTCTGGCAGGCATTTATGAATCCATAAACAACGTCCCAAGCCTTCTCCAATTTCAATAATTTCTACCTCATAAAAGTCTCACTTAGTCTACAACTAGAACCTAATTAGTAAATTAAAAACTTAAAAGTATAGTTGTTTTAAGATTACTAGTTGAATTTTCGCAACCTATGAAAATTTTCAAACCAAATAAAAGGATGTTTAACATATTTCTCCTCCTTTTTCTTTAAGTTTCTTTTTGGGAAATGAGAATAGAGTGTCCTTGATCCAAAATTAAGAAGGCTGTGAAGATAAATCGAAAGGAGACAAACTTTTCTAGATGCGTGCAAAACTGTAAGCTCACAAGTTTAATAATCTTCTAACCACAGGACTTGCAAATATTTTACTTTTAGATGAGCTAAAAGAATCCATAACTGATGATGAGCTATGGAAAAGAATCCTTTGACTGGAGAAGCTTGATCTCAGCCACTACTTATCACAAACTTTTTATTGAAGCCTCGTGAGCTAATAATGAAGCCTTAAATCAACAGTGAAGCCTTCAATATTGACTATTCCTTGGTCAAACTTTAAAAGCTTTAAGAAGTGCACCAGAACTCAGTTATTAATATAAGTATCAGTAATTTTCCCATACAGGTTAAAGTTCAACTACCAGCCAGTAGGGAAACCTTCATCCCCTATCAAAATCATGCCATGGAAGCTCTTGAACGCGATAAATATACTCTTGGAAAGCTTACCAGAAGTATTCAAATTTCCATGTTTGTTCTCTGCACTTATTAAATCTCTCTCTTGGGCAGTTATTAGACTTGTAACTGAAGCTCCTACTCTCCTAATAATTGACCTTATTAGCAGAGTGAAATTGGAGACAGAATATAATAAGAAATAAAATCTATATGACAAAGACAAAGACAAAGCGGTCAAGCTAAGTCCAATTACAATAATTTAAAATTCGAGAAATACTCTCAGCCTCTCTGACGTATAAGATACGAATTTTTTTCTTAACAATGCCAAGATCTAGTCATACATATATACGTATTAATAGTTAAGCGGCAGTGTTTTCAGCTACTATGTGGAGCATGACCTTCGGACGGCAGCAACAGATGAACAGATCATCATACATTTTCTACACATCAGTAAAAAAAAAAAACTTGTTTCCAAACAGATAATAGCAGCTAATCATCTCAGTAGTCTCAGAGGGTAAACAAAGAATACAACAGCACAACAATAATCAACAAAATAGGAGGACAATCTTGATGCCGATCTACCATACGAAGTGCTGATATAAGATATCATCCAGACAACACTTACCTCCTCTAGTTGAATATCAGAAGGGGGCTTTGACTGCTCTTCAGAATACACAGCAGCTTGTCCCAGAGCAGTAAGGAGAGTTTTCTCTGCCAAACTAATCCGCAATTTTGCCTGTAAAATAAACATAATGATGTAAAAAGGAAACAAAATATTATAAAAACAAAATTCGCTTGTATCCAAACCAAACCTGAAGTAGCCGCATCAAATATACAGGTTCACAATCTTTGGCAGCCACAATAAGTGACATGATGTAATTTTTTTTCCTTTCTTGACTATCCTTTCCAGATGCCTGAAAAAACGACAAACAAAAGCAACATAAGATGACAGTAAAGGTGAGAGGGAAACATCATCAATGAACAAATACATATCCACTTTAATTCTAAACTTCTAATCAATTTCTTTGACTTGGTTTAACCATTTTTTCGTGAACAATGTCGAAAGTCAGAACAGCAAGGAAGAAAATTGAGGAAATTAGACAATGGAAAAACTATTGAAAGTTCATATTCCCTCTCAACCTATTATGCCAAGAAAAAGAGCATATAAAATGTAGCTAAAACATAAGGATTGAACACTACACCTGAGCAATGAGTTGGAATGTATTGAAAACTTTAGCAATAGTCAGCGGTGGAGGTTGAAACATCATACTTTGCTTAGAACGGAGTACTTTGGCGACATCACCAAGATCACCTAAATCCTGTTAATGCAACAGATAACAAGTACAGTCAGATGTTTTAACAACCAAGAACCGCCAATTTTACAATCTAAAACATCTTAAGAGAACTTTACCATACATTTTTCATGCATGCAATGTTAAATGTTGGTCGAAAAAACCTAGTCTTTTTAATCAAACTAACACACATTCATACATTGCAAGTCTACATACATACAACACCATACATTGCATCCATACATTGCAAGTCAACATTATCAAACATCCATACATTGCAAGTCAACATACATAAATACATGAAACAACAAATGCTAATTGAATTACATGTATAAACCAACAGATAATCAAATGCCATTACCCGATATGAAGTCTTAACAACTGCTTCAGAGGCTCCACACGACTCGGCAAGCGCCTTAATAAGCGAAGCATCACCAAGTCCGAGTTCCAACCCTTGATGGGCAGGTGCAATCTTGTTGGCCAACAAATAAACAACCTCCAAAAGATCATCAGGAGTCGTCGCCATCACAGTCCTCAGCACATTACAAGTAATATTAGTAATCACAATCCTACCCGATTCTCCTTTAATCAAATCAAACGCCCTGGCAAGAAAGAGAAATGGAACCTTATCACCATCCTCCCACCACGCCGCCGAATTAGGTTTAAAACTTGCCGGTTTTTCCTTCAAATTGGCAACAAATTTATCCACATTAACATCCACCTTAGATTTCTTAGCAAAAGGGTTTTTCAATTCACTCTTTTTGGTATCTAATTCTATCCCCGAATCAGATTTTAAGGGTTTCTCCACAGAAACCGAAGCGGGGTTAGGATCTTCCTTAGCTTTCTTGGTAACATGGCTTTTCAATTCACTCTTCTGGGTATCTGATTCTACACCCGAATCAGCTTCTAAGGGTTTCTCGACAGAAATCGAGGTGGGTTTAGGGTTTTCCGAAATTGGGGGAGATGGGTTTAAGGTTTTTCGTTTTCTTGGTGAAGACGAAGAATTGGCGTTGCTTTTGCTGGGGGTTTGGGATTTCTTCTTGGCAGTGGCATTTTGACGAGCGCCGGACATTAGTTTGTCAAAAGCGGAAGGTAGAGAAGACATGGCTCGAAGCTTTAAATTTGCAGGGAAATGGGAATTGTATGGGAGGAGAGAGAAAGAAGAGGAGAATCTGGCAGTGGCGTTGAGTGACAGAAGATTGAGGAAGCAAGAGAAAGAGGAAGAAGAAATGGTGAACATGCCACCACAGAGTCGCACAAATTTTGGTGGTGAAGTTGGGGGAAAATGGCGGGAACTATGGCGTAGAGCTATGAGCATGTGTATGGCGCATGAATGTATGAAATGTTCGTCCACAGACCAAAACACTGTAGTATGTAATGAATTTCTCTGTCTCCCTACCTCCGTCGTCCGTTCTGCCAAATTCTTCCCAACTTTGGATTTTTATACCATTTTATGTAAAATAAAATAAAATTACATGGGTATTTCATTTAATGTAAATTTCATTTATTAATAATATAGAAATGGAGCATGTTTAAAGGCCTGAACTCCCAATCTTACGTTTATTTAATGAAGTGTTTACCACTAAGCTATAACATGTTACTTCGTATATGTTATCATTGCAAAAAAAAAATACTAATAAATGTAATAAAAAAAATAATTGATTAATATGGAGTAACATTTTCAAATAATAATAATACTCCGTATATATGTTACTAATGTAGTAATCTGGGGCGTCGCCCGGGCCTAAACACTAGTTATTAGTTCATTTATGTTGTAGCTTGTATTCTTGTAACTAGATTAGATCCCGTGCACGCACGGATTTTGATATTTTTTTCACAAAGTATTTAACTGAATATCTCTCAAACTACTGTATAGTTATACCATTTTTAACATACTCGTTTAAATTTATTCATCTAATATGCATATTTAAAATGCTAATACGATAATTTGACTAAAATGTTGAGTAGATATGTTTTTCATTATTAATATAGCGATTTGACTAAAATATTACCAACTTAAATAATTATTATTAAGTCGTATCTATTATTGCCATAATTTATAAACTAAAATTGTTTCCATACATAAATAATTTATAAAAAAAGGTAGAGAATGAAAATAAAATAAAACAGATACACTTTTTTTGGGAAAGTGGTTTTTGACGGGAAAAAATCGCACCATGAATTGACACGTGTCATTCCTGGTGTCTCTTTTAGTATATAGTAATAGATAGATGCCAATATGCCACGAGGCCCATTAGTCACGACAGGCAAATTGTCGCTATAGGCGTAGATTTCTACAGCGGGGACAAAATCGTCATTTCGGGCGTTGTTAGTAATGTTAATTAGGTCACATTCCGTGGATTATGAGAAAAATAAATGGGGTTGACTTCTTAACTTATTCACTTCGTTATCTCGTTTTGATTTTGAAATTTGGTTTACTTCTTTAGTTTCTTCTCTCTCCTATTTCATTACTCCTATTTCATTACTTTGCATATCTACTTCTCTCTCCTCCTTCGTTATCTCGTTTTGATTTTGAAATTTGGTTTACTTTAATTTATTCTCCCCTATTTCATTACTTTGCATATCTACTTCTCTCTCCTCCTTCGTTCTCCTCTTTCTCTCTCATCGTTCTACATTTATTGTCCTGCAATTCATCAAAAAGATTTCTAATTTAATTAATTATGTTGATTTTGGTATAATGTAATTAATTTTGTTGAATTTATGTTTATTTTGGTATAAAAGTGTTTACGAGTCTAAATTACGAGTTTGCATGTGTTTTGAAACTTGTAAAATTAGATAAATTATGAGTTTTTGGTGTTAAATTGGGTGTTATAATGTCACTAATTGGGTGTTAAATTGTCAATGTTAAAATTTATAGTCGATTTTTAAAATATGAACCCTAAAATTGAGGAATTTAAGGATTACAATTAAGGATTAATGGTGGAAGTAACTTTGCATGTGAATGTCGTGAGTTGATTATGGAGTAATGGTGGAAGTAACTTTGCATATGAATTTTAGGTATTAATTAAGAATTAATGGTGGAAGTAACTTTGCATATGAATTTATGCAGGTAATTAAGAATTAATGGTGGAATTAACTTACTTTGCATGTTTCCGGATTTAAAGAATGAACTAGAATTGAATAAAAGATTGTTGAATTTTTGTTTTAATTATAAGGTTTTGTCTTGAATTTATTGGTGCTAGTTTTTTCTTGAGATGAGGTATAGGAAGAGGACATTCAATCCACCTGTGAAGGTGGGAAGCAAGAAGAAATGGAGGGTTAGGATCACAATTAGATTTGACAATTAGGGGTGAGTTGAATTTTTCTTTGATAATGCATATAGTGTGTAATGTTGTTTGTTGTTACGTTGTTCTTTCAGAGTTCTGTGGGGTATGCATTGGGCGCTACTGAGGAGAAAGTTGGTATGAAGAAGAAAAAGAGGGTTGTGGAGGTAAGTGACAGTCCAGAAAAGGAGTCATACAGCTGCTCATCTCAAGAAGACAATGATAGTTCATCGGTTGGACAAGAGCTTAAATAATTGCTTAGAAGGATGAGAGGAAAGAGTAAAAGGCACAGAAAGGGGGGAAATGAGAATGTATGCAGAGGAAAAAGGTGGAGAGTGAAATCCTTAGTGCAGGACAGAAGGTTAAGACGCAATTTTTGAACAAAAGGAAGGTAATGGTTTAGATATGTATCTAAGCTTGTTCATTGATAAGCATTTGTTGATCTAATACCTATGGTGGGTTGACTTTTATAATAGCAATCGAATGTGATATGTCGAGTTCAAGCATTTTCCCTGTTGATAAAGGCATTTGATGAATCTAGGAAAGAGGAAGTGAAAAGCATGGGGTTTGGGGACAGTTGGATTTACAGTTGACCTACATACCGCGACAATTTTAATACTGATTGATGACTAGAGTAGATGAGGGTATCATGTATTGTGGCGATGGTATTAGGTATCCATTGGGTCCAAACAAGATCAGATGTGTCCTTGGGGTTCCAATGGGTCAGAAATCATGCCAGCAAGGTTGAAAGATGATGCAATGGACTTGGAGGTGAAGCGGATTAGTCATTTGTACGGAGACAAAAAGACCATTTTGGTGGCCACAACATCGGCATCTCCGATAGAGTGTGATGAAGGTGAAACTTTTACAAGCTAGTAATTGATAAAGAAAAGAGGGAGTTCAAGACTCCACAAATGCGAATGCCGCACGACATTGTCATGTCGACTGTCGTTGGTCCGTGAATGACATGCGACACTTGCTCAACTAAAAATCACCTTATTTAAGAGGTGGTGGCATGTTTCTTTGATGGACGATGACATTGGCAAAGAAGGAAAGCAAACACTCCACCATCATTCACTAAGTGATTTTTAATTATTTTTATAATTTTATTTTGCTGATGATTAATTGATGGTGGCAGGAATACCGCGAAATGCCGTTGATTTTTCTTTTTATTTTTTTCATGTTTTCTAATCATTTATTCTTTTTAATTCACGAACTCGGGGAGGGGGTTGGAGCCTTGGAGGTTTTGTATTTTAAGGGCAAAATGGTCATTCTTCGTGATAAATGCGGGCGTCTTTAGGAAAACGCAAACGTCATTTAACAATCTCCTAATTTTCCTTGAAAGTGATCGACGACATACATCAAAATCCAATTGAAAATCATCAATTGAAGCTTAAATGTGATCAACAAGAGAGGAAAACGCGAGAGTCATTTAACTATCCCCTAATTTTCCCATGAAAGTGATCGATATACATGAAAATCCAATTGAAAATTATCATTTGAATCTTAAATTTAATCATCGAGATTACCAATTGAAGCTTTATGCATACTGAAGGTAATGAGTGGGAAATCAAAATACAAGATCTAATTTGATCATAGAAGAATAGGATAGAAATAATTTAGCAAATCCTAAAATTAAATATAACATCCAACTTTCGTGGCGGAGGAACGAAGACTCGTTCTAACGCCTGCAAAGGAGTGAGGCAAAGTTCTTTGATCTAACGCCATCTATTGTTAGAGGAAGGTGTACAGTCGTTAGTATGGAGGCAATTAGGCGGCTATTACATAGGTCGATGGGGGTGACTATGGAGTGGTCAGCGTAAAAACGATGGTGAAGCTAGTAAATGTGAAGGCAATGGTTGATTGAAAGAGAAGAAAGGGGGGTGGGGGAATGGTGGTTCAAACGGTGTGGGTATGGGAGAGGAGAGAGAAAATGAGTTCTTGTTAGAATATAGGGAAAGGAGAACGTAGAGAAGGGGTTGAGCTAGTGGAATTTCAAATTCTTACAAATGGACTTATTTTCTTAAGAGTTGGATTAGGCTCAATTCCAATTCCAAATTCCAAATTCCAAATTCCAAATTCCAAATTCCAAATTCCAAATTCCAAATTCCAAGTGTTTCCAACAAGTGAATTGGGCCAGATTTAAAATTTTAAATGACATCCATATTCACAAAAAACGCATTAATGTTGTCCAGAAAACTGAAGAAACGGGTGAGTTCAGATCTCTATTATGACAATGAAAGAGCTTACCTGTTGCTAATTTCATGAAGTATACAAATGCTAAAATACAACAAAATGATCATATATTATAATTTTTCTGGACAAACAACCATGTACTATAAACTCAACATAGAAAACCTACTCTGACCTTGGAGCTTACGCCAAAAAGACCATTCGTGCCAAAAATGTTCATTACAAATGCTGTGATGTGAGCCTGAAACTTGTATTTCCTGAAGTAACTAAGGAGTGGTTATATATATATGGCATAACCTTTTGTATATAACGACCACGGTGTTCCCACAGATGATCATTACAGATGTCGTTCAAAGATTAGGGAATTAATCTCCGTTTTTCGCCTCAGGATTGTATAAAGATGACACCATGAAGGCTCCACTTGGTTAACTGACCGATTAGATTCAAATTGCACCCCTCTTATTTGGCTTCATCACCATTTCAACAAACCTATACATCCAGCGATCTAGCATTCCTGCAAGATTGACAATAATTGAAGCACCACATCAGAAATTGTATCAACACATTGTAGTGATGCATGCCAGTAATGAGTATATCTCCCCTCCCCCGGCCCCACTCACACACACACAGACAGAGGATAGCAAGTTCGAAGATGATCCTCCAACTCTCCAAGTGCAATCAAACTGAACAAGATGTCAACATCAGACCAACTAAACATTGCAGGATCTGATACAATCCTTCTTTTTCTTTTCTTTGATTTTTTTGTTTTATAAATCTGCAGATTCACAGTATCAATTTCACCTATGGAAGTGGGCACTGGACAGAAATGGTGACAAATAGTCACTGTTGGGATTTTCGTGACTTTGTAGCTCTTCCGGGACCTAAGAATCATAAAGTAATGAGGGAGCAACAAAACTTTGAGTATGAACTCTATGGCGTACAGTTGGCCAAAGTAAAAATTTGGTACAGAAGTCCCCAAAAGAAAGCAATTGGCCTACAGTTACTCGAAACCAGATATTAATGCTAGCATGACAATTGTCTGAGAAAATTTTGGAAGACTTGAATCACTATCAAGTTATCTTCAGAGCCATTAAAAACTCTAGCATATTAGATTCTATAAAATGAAGAAAATTGCTCATCTTTCCTGCTTCTGTGCAACACCAAATATTGTTCACGAGACCCCTGATATTTATGAGATTAACCAGTGTACATTCCAATATCAAAACTGACAATAGTCAAGCTCAAGGACATTAGGCATACCTGTCAAAGCAAAGGTACCCCCTAGTACTGCACAAAGCCGAGTGATGAAATGAAGAAAACTGCGGCGTTCTTCACGGATTGTTACAGTAATAGGCGATAGGTCATACAAGAAGTAAACAGCTGCCAACAACAATGCAATTAAGAAATATAGGCAGCAAGGCAGAACAAATAGACATGACAAAAGCAGCATCTAAAATGCTTCATTACCAACCTGGCCATGTTCTATCAAAGTCTTTCATAGGTGAAAAGTACTCTGTGACAGAAAATTGGTTGGTAGGCAACACGTCTTTCGAGGAATATCTGTACTCGGTAGGAACAATCTAAAACATAACAGATGCAATTTAGTAATATAAACCACTGTGTACAAACAGAAAGAAAAGCATCTTAAGGTATATCTGTACTTGGTAGGAACAATCTAAAACATATCAGAAACAAGATCACTGCTAGCAAAGCTACTCAAAGGACGATCTTCTCACAGTTACATTAGGCAAGCATCAAGTCAGACAAGGTTTCTTATAGTAAATAATACTCTTTAAAAAATTACATATTTTACTCAGTTTTCTTGTTATGTAAACAGAGTTCCTTATTCCTTTGCATTTTGTAAACATTGTCTAATGTGGAATACGACAACCAAATAAGGAACTTTAACATACTCGGCATGGTAATCACAAATCAGAGCCTTAGTTCTTAAACTTAATTTTCTTCTCTCCCTCTCCTACCTCTGGCCTCCCCAGGAACGCATCATCTCCCTCCTCTTACGCATAAGATTCCATAATCAGGGATTTTATCATATTCTAGCAGTTTTCAATTACCATGTTTCCCAATAACACCGCGTAAATATTGCTTACTTGTCGCAATTGGATGCTATTGCCACATTCAGTAATAAAATAAATTCTAACTTTCTAAACCTCAATCGCAGACAAACAATAGCTTCAATGCAGGCGCCGATCAGCACAACTCCACAAACTAGTCATGAAGCACTGTGGCCCGTGGGCCCATGGGCCGTGGCTTAACTTCTCACAGAATATCCACCAATTCTTATAATCGCTTATAAGAAATATACATGTGACAAAAATCTGACACTTCATACAGTAATGAATTAGAGCTGTCAAAAACCGACCCGATCCGAGAACCAGACCAAACCCGACCGATTCGCAAGGATGCGCGTCACGCACTGACCCAACTTAAGCCAAATCTGATATGACCCAACCCGACTGGACCCAATCCGATTCCAACCCACACCCACCCAATTTGACAGCTCTACAAGTATTAATGGATGAGAAGTGGAGAACATAAACCACAGCATTGTAAGTTTGTAACAAATACGCAGGTCGATCATTGACTATAATGGGTTAAGACAGTCGGCAACACAATGCAATAAATAATTATTTAATTCAACTGAAGAGAAATACTTCCTCCGTCCCGCAGTTAACTTCCCGGTGCCCATTCCTCACAATATGTTTGTCCCTGATTAAACTTCCCATTTTCTCATTATGGGGGGATCCACAAAATAAAATATTGTTTCCAATCTTCTTACATCTCCACTTTGGGTCCCCACTTTCTCTCACCTCCCCAAAAAAAAAACTATAAACTATACCCACTTACTTCTTTTTTTCACACAAATCAACAAAATCTCACTGCAATTCCTCTCATAAAAACATGAGTCCAGGAGAAACATCAAGTATAAAGGGGGGAAGACAGAGTAGCATAGTACACTCCAATAGAGTTATACTCCCTCCGTCCCGGAATACACGCACCGGTTTGACTTTTTGCACTATTCACATAATTCACTTTGACCCTATTTTATTTCTAGTATATGAAAACAAAAGTTAGCATATAATATATTGTTGGCTTCATCTTAACATATATTTTCAAAATATTAATATTTCATAATTTTTTATAATATGTAGTTAAAGATATTGGTGGTCAAAGTTGTGCATTGGCAAGCGTGTCGACTCGAACCGGTGCGTGTATTCCGGGACGGAGGGAGTACTTCCTCCATATAAAGGACAAATAATTTTATAGATAAGCATATGCATAATGAACCACCATAAAACCTGAAAATTAAGAATCAATTAAAATTAAACAGAAACAAAGACCGAGAGCACTGATAGTGATTAGCATGTCACACACACACTAAAATTACTGTCCATTCAAATATTACAGACCTGAGATGCAGCTAAACAAGAGGCAACATATAAAATAGATACTTATTCCACATATGTTTACTGAGGTCATGATATGACTAGGACATAAGCAGGCATTAAATGACACCCGACATACCTTTATGTAGTATTTAAAAGTGCCACTTGTACCACGCAAGATGCGAACTGTCCCATCAAGGGGGTTATGAATTCCAGGATAAGAAGGCCCAAATGATAGATCATGAATCATGTGGCTGACATTAACGCGATTAGATCCTTCAAAAATCTGACAAAAGACAAGAAAATTTTGGTGAGTACTCATTATGCTAAGAATGAACAATACAACAATAATTCACAAGAAATTTCACAAGATCCAACATTCAGATCCACAGGAAACATGTAACTCCCCCCCCCCCCTTCCCCTTCTAATTTTTCGCTTTCTTGTTTCTAGCCATGCATCAGCTGCAACACGGCCCACACCTAGTCCCTCCCCTTATCTATCAGGTTACAGCACACCATTGACAAAATCTACTCTTAAGTCTTAACTGAACAATTTCCGTGCATATCTTTCTTGCAAGCACGTCCTGTTTAAATTCCCCTTCAGTTACAAACGAACAACCTTTACATACTTATGACTTCCCTACATTTCAAGGTTTTCCACGGAAACTCATTCCTTCACTTGCTAAATATTTTGTCTAGTCATTCATCAGCCGCCACACCTAGTCCCTCCCCTGATCCATCAGATTATAGCACAACATTACCAAATATCAGCCCACTCTTAGCTGAACAACCCCTGCATATCTTTCGTGCAAGTATGGTCTGATTATATTCTCCTTGATCTCAAACCAAAAACCCTTCCACGTCTATGAATTCTCTAAATATCAAGTTATATCAGTCATCCTTCCACAGAAACTTATTCCTTCACTGCCTGAAAATTTTGATGCATAAATTAACTATGGGCAATTGGGCATGGGTACAAGTTTGACATTCTCCCTAACAAAATAAACTACAATCACGGCGCATAAAGTTCCCACGGATCGAATGTACACAATTGCACTTCAGAAGCAAAACACTTCCATAACAAGCATAAAGCTACCTAATGTGGAAGTTATAACTCCATTTACCACTCAAAACCAACTTCTTTTATACAAAGAAAACTATCCAAGAAAAAATTGAGAGTTATGCATCATCATTGGCAAAAAAATGTTATTTCCACATCAATTGTTTTAATTGTGTAATTCACAGTGAGACCTCACCATCTGAGCAACAAAAATGTTCAGCCCATGAACTGAGATGTGAAAGTTCCCAGCAACCCTTTGCACATCTAAAACACCATAGATCTGTAAAAGAAATG
This sequence comes from Spinacia oleracea, assembly GCF_020520425.1. Classification (NCBI taxonomy): domain Eukaryota; kingdom Viridiplantae; phylum Streptophyta; class Magnoliopsida; order Caryophyllales; family Amaranthaceae; genus Spinacia; species Spinacia oleracea. The sequence continues at coordinate 105,356,125 of NC_079488.1, forward strand.
AGGTCATTGACTCATTAGTTACTTCATCACAGTTGAATATTTTTTTTAAAATATAAATGCAGTTGGAAAAAGTAACAAATACCCGACACCCTTCTCCATTTGCCATTGCCTGCTTAACTTTTTTTATTATGTTTTCAGTCTCTTCATCGAAGCTTTGCAGATGACTTTTCTGTTTAGAATCTTCGTGCTTATCTTTAATATCACCATGCTCATCTTTATGACCATGCTCATCTTTAGAATCCTCAGGCTGATGTTTATCATGACCTGTCAAAAAAGTTCTTGAGACTATAATTAGTGACTATGATTCAGAGGAAGTAACATATTACCAAAACTTATCAAATGGGAACTTGATTATTTATTAGCCCATTTACCGATGAAAAGAAAAGGGAACAACTGTAATGCTTTGGTCAAGGAAACAGAGGTGGGAAGAGTCTAAGCCTCAGTACTGTACACATGTTTCATACAAGTACAAAACTAAAGCACATATGCAAAATATATAGGGCACCCATGTTAAATTGTCTATCTACATTACAAATTTATTTTCCTATTCTCTACAAATTAGAACTTAGATTATGTTCTTAATGGTACTTTGACATTACAAAACTTTATTCAGGTTCTTTATTGCGTGGAATTATGCTTTATCGAGGTATATGTACTTGATACAATTATTTCCTTATCAGAAAGTTATGATTTGACATCTATGTAGAAATTTTGATGTAGATACAATTAATACAAAGTAAGAGGATGGAAGGACCACCCATGTGGAATAGTCTACTTTCTCGAGGGGAGGGAAAGACTAAGATATTTATTGGGTTTAAATAGGTCTCGTTTAAAGGGTCAAAGGAGGGCAAAAGAAAGAACAAAATTACTTTATCGGGGAGGAAGTAAAAGTGGGTAGAACAAAAATAAATGGGTGAAAACGGAAAGTGGGTATTACATAAAGAAACAAGGGGGGTAAAATAAATGAGCATTAGAATAAAAATTATCTAAAATTGAGTTTAAATAAAGAACAAGACACTGACCTAAAAGTCAAATTGATTTATAACTAATGACCATCAGCGTCCATCTTTTATAAAAACTAAATAATCTCAGAAAACAAAAAAAAAATATGCCTATTGTGATATATTCAAGAATTTGACAAGTATTTTGATTTCATGCAGCATGTGTTCGTAGAATCAATGATGTTAATAGAGGGGCTTAAAATCAATAGAAAGATTTCATGCCAACTAGTTGCCAAGTCATTAGATGAAACAAGCAAGGTTTAAAATCCATGACTTGGAGACATTTCATCTATTATAGGACTGATGGTTTCTTTGAGCAGGCATGCCATCTATAAGACTATAACTACATAACAGTCAATAAGTCGGCCGACAGACGATACAAGTGGAAACTTTGACGTTTTTTTTATGAGTTTGTACTATAGATGACATGGCATTTTTTGGTGGTATGATAAAAATTAAGGTTGTTTAAGGTGGTGTTTAGAAATGTTATTGGCATGACTGAAACTAACATTTCAATCTAAACAGCATGTATGACAAGATCGGAGTTATTATTTGTCTATCAGTTTTCCCTTGGGAGTAAAAGAACAATTTTTCCATCTGTTGGTGAAACCCTTTCGATATTTGAAGCTAAACACCACTCAATAAATATAACTTACAAGAATAGTACATATAAGTAATAAAAGTGAAGAATTCATCTCAAAAAAAGAAGGTATACTGCACAAATAGTGTTACCATGGTCATGAGCATGGCCATGAGAGTGGCTATGAGAATGATCATGGGCCTGCCCCTTTTCCACCAAGTCAGTCAAAAACTCAGTTCCAATAATATGGCCATCACTGCTCATACGAAGCTGCAACATACCAAAGAGACAGTTTTAGGACATAATTGTCTATTTCCGGCATGATCAAAGATTACTATTCTTTGGCTTTTGAATTCAGATGTAAATTAAAATTATTCATTAAACTGCTTTTACTACTCATACAGTCGTTATATATAAAATAAAAGTCTTCAAGTAGATAATGGTGACATAAAATCTGTATATCTTCCTTTAGTTGTTTTCCTCTCAAAGCATGACATTAGTTTGGGGATGAGTTAAATGTCAAAGGAACCTCGGTATGTCTTCCCTACATCTCAAAATAACTGTTTTACTAATTAAACTCTGATTTTTTTAAGAAAAGACAGCAACTATATCCAAAGACAAACATTACAGAATAAGCTAGCCGCTTCAATCAGTAAGTGGAATGCTGTTATTTTTTGCGCTTGCAAGGACAAGGTATGCATGAAATTACAAAACAATCAATTCCTATTTCCTACTCCATTCATGATAATTTACCTCAAAAGATGAAGCCTGATGTATCTCAGCAACTTTGTTTTTCAATCAAAGTAGCTAGAAAGGGATAACACCTGGTCAATTTATTTACCCGGTGGACCGGTCCTTTATTTAGTCTTATTAATTTCTTATTCCTCTTGTGAAGAGTGTATCAGAAGCCAACGATGTTGTGTTTCTGAGTGAAGCAATGTGTGCATTACCAAGCATATTAAACCTTCTTGAAAACAAGTCTTAAAAGATTTTCTTGGCTCTTTTTGTGGTTTGAAGTAGCAAGATGACTTAGTTTTAAAGTAGGTCCTTATCTTGGTATTATTATTTTTAATGGGAGATGTTAGCCATGGACAAAGAGAGAGAAACCATCAATACAAAAAGGAACGTTGCAACTATTTCACAACCACATAAAATGGAACCTGTCATAAGACTTGCAACTACCATAAAACAGAGGAAGCAATACGTTAAATTAGAGCTAGAGTTTTATGTGGCTTTGCATGGAGATAGCTGGCATCTAGTTACATCATGTTGGCAAGGTAATATCGAAACAACTGTGTGGTAATCCTCTTGCTGATGCATGTGTAGCAAAGCATTTGAGTTGGACACAACAACTTGGTCCTAAGCTTTAATCATTGCAGCAGTGTTTTAGATTTGTTTTGTCCAAAAGAAGTTAGTTACGCTTATGGACCAGCAGAGGATAAGTAAGTAGAGTTAACTCCTACTATTTATTAGCTTTTAAATCTATCCTTTACACACTCAACTCCCACACATAGCTGGCAAGAGTTATCAGTTTGGGTTTAAGTAGGTATTTTGTTAAGACTCTGCTATTGGATAATTATGCAAGGCCATAACTAATGGATATTTTAATTGATTAAGTCTTTTAGGGCAGTTAGAGGTCTAGTTATTTTGGTTTCTACACAGCTAATTGTTAAGACTCTTTTAGACCTATTGAAGGCATGGTCATCGTATGTTATTTTAAAGTTGTGACTGATTAATAGAATTGAGAGTTGTAACATGTTTTCTTATTTGAGTTTGAAATTAGTTCATTCAGTGTCCGAAAATCCAAACACCAAGCTTGATAACATCTTAATGAGCGAAGCTTTAAACAAAAAACCAACTTATATTGTAATCTTAAGTGAGTTGTGAGTGAGCTTTCTGTGTAGTTGAACTATCCCGGTGTCTAATTATGCATAAAACACCTTCCTCGGGCGAAAAAGCTACAATCTGATTATCAGCCCCTCTAGCCCCACCAAGTCACCATACTGTCTTTCCCCACTTCTTTCCTCGGTCTCCTCATCCCCTCGGGATCTATGAAGGCACTAGCCGAACCAATTAAAAATCCAATTACAATGTGCCCATCAAGCGCTGCATGTGGGCTAGGCATTACTAAGCTTCATAATCAGAATGATGACTACTTAGGAAAGATCTATTACTCCAAGCATGCATAGCTCTTTTGCTGAAGGAACATAAATTAGTTCTAGTAGTTGGAATGTGGTAATGCAGAGGGTTGTACTTTGGGCCTTCAACATATAACCTTCTGCTCTCTTACGCCCTAAGAAAAATATATTTAAGACTACATGTATTCATCCGAAGGACTCTTTTATTTTCATGCCTCTTGAAACTGGAGAGTCTTCCATTATTTTAGAGCAGAATGAGAACATGTTTTTTTCCAGCCCTGGACTTGAATAGAAGCCTAATGACTGCGAAGAGATGTTTATGAGGTATAAAGTGCCTGTAAAAACTGTGTGTGACAATGAGCCTCACTGCATGAGATGCAATCTACTAGCCATACTGTGCCGCTACTGCATAGAAACTGATGCTCAATTTGTTCTGTATGTCGTAGCCTGTCTTCGTGTGGGACAACGAAATGAGACATATTGTCAATGCAAGGCGGGAAGTGCTATAGTTGAACTATAAAAGCCAGGTAGCTAGTGCAATGTGTTCGTTGAGGACCAAGAGAAAGAGAAGGGCTTTCAGAAGAAAATACACTATTGATGTGTCCTGAAATTTTTGAAGTTGGCTCTTTATCTCTCTACTAATCCAGCGATAAAAGCTTGTCTGGCAAGGGGAAAAAAGAATGGAAACTGCCCATGTTTTGTGAGGAAAAGGAGTACTAATATCATAATTCACCAACAATGAATAAAAAAAAATATTAAAAAAAAGCAACCAAATGAAAACTTCCAAACTCGAAGGATCGGTAAAATTGAGTTCATAACTTCATACAGAAGCCAGCTAGATATTTAAGTCATTTCCGCTTTCTGAGAACTACGAACTACATGTAGGTACCAAATCCATCCATCTATAATTTGGGCCCAAGGATATAAAAGTCACAAGCACACAGAAAACCACACAGAGGTAGAAGCAAAAACTGGAAAGCCAAGACATCAAAAATCATAAGTCCAAGTGAAGCATAACATACTTTCCATATATTTGTATCAAGATCCACTTCATGCTTTCCTGACATATCTATAGCATCCACACTGAGGACTGCACAAAACAAATGTCACCTCATGAAGAAATTGAAAGCAGGTAAGAATGTAAATATCAGCATTTACTACTATATACATGGTAAAACAAGTGGCGACAGGGACAAAAGTCGTTGTTGGAATAACAGAACGATCAGAAAATAACATCCATACTAACCATCGCATGGCAAGGAAGGGAATGTCATATTAATGTGTATAGGAAGAGTTTCCCCTCGCTTCAAATCCACAGACATCTACAAACAGACAAAACTTGCAATCAATAGAAAAATCAAATGACCATAAGAAAGTGGAAAGAAATGTGTGCTACAAAAACTCACCTGATTAACTGTATAGGTACTCAAATAATATCTAAGCTCGTGTATGAACAGAGTAGCCATTATGACCAGACCAATGACAGAAACTACAAAACCGAAGAGACGGATTAGACATCCACACACACAAACATTAATTGCATACTGGCATAGCGATTCAGATTTTAGGTATAGACACTATTGCATACTTCAATTCTACCATCGTAATACTCTATGATAGAATCTCTCTTTACTTTTCTGCTGATTTTCAATGTCGGGTTTGTATTTTAATCACTACACTACTCACATGATATCTACAATGACAGTACACCCAAAATCCCAGCAAATCAGTTGATGAAAATCACATTGCAAACTGAAAATTTAAGGACCCTAATTCAAATGGAGCTAACATAAATCAACCCAGCTTAAAACCCATCATACAAATAGGGTTTTCGTCACGAATAATCTCTTAATAGAAGAAAAAATTAAGGCAATTACCAATAGCGCCGGATTGTGTCTTCTGCAACAAGTGTTCTTCAGCGCGAGGGAATGCATCAAGTCTCTTAATAGCTTGTTTCACCCCCATTTTCCGGCCAAGTTATAATTTAATTAACACCCTTTCCGATCAAATTACCTGCTCAACATTTAAATTACAAAATTAATTGAATAATTTGCAATGAGTAAAAAAAATTGGGAAATTGAGAGTATGACGTCAAAAAAACACAAATTTTGAATCGATTTGTATTAATTTTTGCATCATAAAAATAACATGGTCGGATTATATGTGTGTGTGAAAGAAGAACATCAATTAAGGAGAGAGAAAGTTACCGGAGATTGAGTGGGAGTTAACGGCGCCGGCGACGAGGCGAGAGAGAGATCGTAATGGAGCAAGTGGGGATCTGTTAGAAATTAGGCACAACTTCGGGTTGTTTTTGTTTTTGCCGGTAAATTATTACTCCGTATTCTAGAATTTCAACCCGTTTTTTTTGGGTCTTTTAATTCAAATGATTTTTTCTTTTTTAAAACATATTGGTCCTTTTTTCTAATTGCTCCTTCGTTTTATTGGTGTCCTAAAAAATATTTGGACGTGAGGCTTATTAAACACATGTCCTCGATTTTACTATCAGGTTAAGATTATTGGTAGATTCTATTAAGGGTATGTTTGGTAACACTAGCTGAAATTGAGCTGAAACTGATAAGGTAGTACCTGAAACTGATAAGGTGCTGAAACTGATAAGGTAGCTGATTATGTTGTCTGTTTGGTAGAACTAGTTTTGTAAGTACCTGAAATTTTTAATTGTTTAATTGACATTCTATATATTTTAATATCTATAATTATTTTAATTGATGTATTACTCGATAAAAGTTATTAGTATCTATAATACGTCATGTTATGAATCTAAAAATAATTTTAATACAAAAACCAATATCTTGATAACTTTTAAAAGAATAAAAATTACTCTATGTCCCATATTCAACTAGCAATGTTGTCAAGGATCACTTGCATTTCTTTGGATGCTACTCTTGAATTTTCAGTGTTTCTAGAATCATTAACATCGGGAAGTTCCTCACATGGCATATAATCTGGATTTTGACCGAGCATGCTAAACATTAGGTCATTTGGTGAATTTCTGCGAATGTAGTTGTGTAAGGCAAAAGTAGCCATTATGACATCAATTTGTGCCTTCGTACTAAATTGCGGCATTTGTCTTAATATCTTCCATCTTTTCTTCAAAACTCCGAAGATCTCTCAATACAACTTCGATGGGATGAATGAGCACGGTTAAAGGCTTCACTGGAATTTGTTGGTGGCACATTTTTATATTGATCCTTATGATACCTGGTCTTTGGGTATGGCACCAAGTACCCTTTCCTATCAGGATATCCTTTATCGACCAAGTAATACTTTCCTGTTGTAGAGTAAACACTTCGTGATTAAAACCAAAGCATTATTTCAACTCTTCAAGTTAATTTGCGTCGCATGTTATATTTAATTTAATACAGTGATCAATATATGAATCAATATACTACTGTATAATTAAGAACAAGGTTAGTCACCTAAAATTGAAATTTCTGTTTATGTTTTATGTTATTTTGTGGGCGCTTCTGTATTATATCCCTAACTGATATATGCATGGTTAATACAATCCCTCTAATATCCCCAACTCATCATCAACAACTTCCTTTTAATTTAGAATAAACCAAATAAATGAGTCAGGTCGTCACAAAGTTTATTATGGCAGTGTTCATAGTAATGGAATACACAATACTTATTCCACCGCAAATACGGTAAATTATTCCTAAGTGAATAGTCATTAATATATCATAATTTACAATCAAATTCACCGTACAATATGAATTTATCGTTAAATCTGCAAAAAATCCTAATGAAGCGTACATTGATATATCATAATTTACAATCAAATTCAAAGAAAATCAATAAGAAAAATATAGAGAAGTAGAAAGAAGCGTCACATACCGAATATGATTGTCAAGTTCCAAAGTGTCGAGCCTGCCGAGTCTGCGGAGTGCTCTATTGACAAGGATGAATTGTGAAATATAACGTTTTATTAGGCTTTTTTCATTATTTAGGACTCTATTATCAATTATTTTTTTTAAAGAAAAATAATAATTTCAGGAGCTGAAACTCAAACGTTAATCAGATTAACGTTTCAATATCAGTCACTTTCTCCAACTTATATTTTATTTCAGCTACCTGCCAAACACTCCTAATTGTTTAAGGTGACTTATCATATTAGCACCTAATGATTTAAGGTGACTGAAAGTGTTTACCAAACAGACCCCAAACTAGTCTTATATGCATGCGATACGTGCGGAATTATATAAAAATTTTAAATCGTGTTATTGCAACTAATCACCAACAATAAAATGCAACAAAATTTGTTCACAAAATTCATCTAAAGAAAAATTATACATCCATTTATTTTTTTGGTAAAATAACGAATTTTAATACCAAAAGGTAGAAAATAATCAAAATCAGGATTTAGAACGATTAACGTTGCTTAATTAAAATTTGAAGGCCCCAATGACACAATAATAAAAATTAATTAAAATTAAACGGTATCAATTTGAAGGGCCAATGACCCGATAATCAAAATCTATTAGTAACTCAATTAAAATTTTAACTTCTCTTAATCTGGGAATAATAATACAAAGTTGGACTATGATAACTGCAATATGCTTGCAAACTACTCCGTACAATTAATGTTTAACCAATCAGCCTTAACATGAATATCTTGCATTTGAAGCTTAAAGATACACCATAAATAAATAAAAACATAACTAAGCAAGCAAAACATAGCAGACTTCAAAATGACAATAAAGCAAAAGAAGAAAAGGACAATAAGTAAAACTTGTTTTCGTGCTCGGAACCTTGCAGCAGATTCTCTATTTTTTATCATTCTCCTCTACCTCCTTTCAACAACTTTGTTGACAGTATGAATTCCTTTTCTCCCTCTAAAACCACCATTAAACATATATGGAACTGGTGAAACTGAAGATGAATCCCCATTGCTCCTTCCACGACCATCAAATGACAAAGCTGTAGGAGATACAATAGGAACACTTTCCCCACCTCCTCCCAACCCAACCATACTCAAACCTGCACCACCTTGTGGAGCTCCATTTTGGACCAAATTGTTGTTCATCCCCGGATCACCTAATCCTACAATACCACCCCTCAAACCTACATTACCTAGATGATCATTATTGGGAAACACCACCCCTCAAACGACTGAATCCAGTTCAAGCGCGGCCACCAAGTCAGTGTACCCAGCTAGCTATGTCCTGCAACAAATAATAATAATAATAATCTGAAATATTATTACCCTGGATTACAACATTACATTGTATATGCTAATTAAGGGTCTTAACTAATTTCTTACTTCGCTGGACAATTGACTCTTGCAATTCACAGTTTGTATGTTGCAAGGAAGCACAAAAATGACACAACTGCAAAAATGAGTCTTATCTGGGTCATGTCCTAAGGAGCCAAACAGACAAAGACAATTTACATATTTCTTTATTGGGTCCATTGATTAGACTCATTTACATATTTCTTAATCAGGAACCAAACAAACAAAGACAACCACCAACTAATTCAGGTCCATTGTTGAAAACATTGTCAATCTACATATTTCTTACCTGGAAATATTTTGACATAATTGGTATGTTCCAAACTCATAGAAAATCCAAGTAGGCACCATTGTAATTATGAGTAAACTAAAGCAAATTTTACTGTCATGGCATACCTAGTGTTTAAGAATAAAAACACTTGCGTTTACAAAACTACATAACTACCATTGTACAGTGAGAACTTCATCCTAAACTAATGCTAGACTGCACAAATTGTTGTATGGAGTATATACGATTATATTAAGCAAGTCAAACAACAATCATGTTCGGTAAAAGTAGTTCTTAAACAAAATTTAACTGTCAAAAAACTTTTACCAAATGTTTGGATTGCAGTCCTCGAGTTTGCGATACTCCAAAAACAGTTATGCAGAAATGTATTTTCTGCAAGAATGTCAGTTGGTAGATATTCATCACCAAGAAAGAGGAGTCAATCTTCACAGGATGCTCCAAATCATGCTAAAAAACCACAAAAAAATTACATCATCAACAATCAAATAAGAATTTCATCTGGAAAAAGGAAATGATAATTAACTAAACATAACAACTTTATGCAAATACTAACCCTAAGAATACAAAATGATTTATTGATTCTAATAATTGCAGCAACTTCCTCAATGCCATTACAGGTTTCAAAATTCTATCGAAAGACGAAATATTACACGAAAATTTAATAAGATCTAAACAGTGGGTGCTAGATTTTAAACTGAAATTAGGTAAGATGTCATACCATTTGATTATTGAAGAGCCTGTTAAGAAATTCAAACAAATATAGGAAAAAAACACATCGAATCAACAAAATATCCAGAATCAATTCGAAAAAAATGAAAATTTAATAAACAAATATTGAAATCTCACCCGAATTTAGTTCTTGGCTTATCAAGTTCAATAGCTTGCGCGCAATTCGAATAGGAAGCTCTTTATGAAGAAATTGAGCAGAAATCAACAAATTACGATGTTAGAATAGAAACCCTAAAACTGAACTTTGTGGCTGTTATTTCAGAATAAATTGGAATTAGCTCAAAGTCCATAAAGAGGAGTCAGTCTTTACATGAATTAGCAGTAATAGGAATTAAATCAATTGAATCAATTGGAGTATAAGAAGTCGTTTATATTTTATTCCCCTGCTTCCAATTACTGAAATAAAAAAATTTAAATTGGAATTGGAATTAAAACCCTAAAACTGAAATTAAACCCAGAAAATTAAAATTAAGAGATAATTACTTTGAATTTCGATTGAGCCTTCCTAATGATTTTAGGGTTGATCGAAACAGGATTTCAAGGATCAGATCTTTCGACAACCCCATTAACGCACCCTCTTTATGTTTGAGTACTTATTCATACCGGATTAGGGTTTTCACTTCTGTCAAAATCACAAAATTCTACAGTTAAGATTAACACTTTCACACAAATTCCCCCAAATTCTCAACAATTCCACACTATAAATTTTTAAAAAGGAAGCAAAAACTACAAAATTGTGTAACTGAAACGGAATCAAATGAATAAATTGTACTGCAATAGTGAAGAATTAAACTACGCCTAATCATGGTGGAAGTTCACATAAACAAATTGAAGAATATTACAACAAATACTATAATTACATGAAAATAATAAAGGAAATGAGGGAATATTTTACCTTCAGATCAGAACTTCTGATGGGAATAGAAAAGAGAATATGGTGGCTGCGCTAAGGAAGCGGCGGAGAATACGGTGGCCGGCGACTGAACGACGGCAGTGATCTGTAAGAGGGTGGATTTGAATTGCAGGATCCTAATGTGGAGGTCGTCTTTTCAACAAACCTTAACAATGGCGACGACTCATCGTACTCACCACTTTTTACCTCCTCCGTCGCGGTTTCCAGCATTTTCAACGGCTTCGGCGGACGAACATAGAAAATATCAGACGATGATGGTGATGATGATGTCGACGACGAGAGGTGGAGGAGAGAATGAAGCGAGGAGAAGGTTTTGGGGGAGTAGACGAGATATGGCGATGAAGTTGAGTGAGAGAGGGGAGGATAGTGTGCGGTGAAAGAGGCACGACATCTTAGGGTTTGGAATAGGGCTGGGTTTTAATTAGGGTGAGGGTATTTTAGTCTTATACATGGGGAAACCAAAAGTGTGATTACAATTTTAACCTCAGCTCTTGGCTTGGGGTGAGTTTATCCCCAGACTCAACTGCAATCTTCAGACTCTGCCACGTCAGCTTTCCACTAACTTTTTCATTATCCGACTCACAAAAAACTCACCCTATTTTTACACATTATTCCCAGACTCACCTCAGACTCACTTAACTCTTAAAATTATATTTTATGTAATATATCTTTTTTTTTGTACATTTTCTAAATAATATTGAAACTATGTTTTCTTATATACAAACAAAGTAGACCTGATCAACATGCGGGCCGGGCCGGGTTCGGGTCGAGCCGAGGACATAAAAATTTGTCCATTATGTTGGCCGAGGCGGGGCGGGCCAATTTTGTATGCCCAAAACCCGCTATTTCGGGCCAAAAATAGGGGGCTTTTCGGATCAATTTCGGGGCAGACCAAATTTATAACTAAAATTGTTGTTTTGCGTTGTCCAAAGCCCGCAAATTTTTTTTTAAAAAAATCGGGTCGGGCTAGAGAATCGGGCCGGAATCTTCTGCCAAAAACTCGGTAATTTTCGGACCGGGTCGGGAACCGCGCTAAAACAAAGTAATTTATAATTCGAGAAAAAAAATGAAAAAAAATAGAAAATGGTAATTTCGAAATTGACATATATTCCGTACAAATTAGAAACAATAATACAACATATTAAATTCAAAAGATCTAGAACATAAATTTAAAGGATAATGAAACAAAATCATACATAAACCATCAATAATTTAGTTGAGTGGAATAAGATAAATTAAGTTTGATGATGTGGCATGATTTGATTGGAGGAAGAAAAAAGTGGAGTCTTAAGTGAGTCTTGAGTGAGTCTTGGATTTTCAAACTCACTTCAAGACTTGGGGTAGTCTTTTACCACATTATCCCAAGATTTAGGCTTGAGACTCACCTCAAGACTCACTTCAAGACTAGGGATAAACTCATATATAATAGAGATGCTAATTAAAGGATGGTATAATATTTTTACAAGTAAAAGTTAATCGTGTATATAGGCAAGGAATAATTTTTAATGTTTCAGGTTGGATATTATTCGGTCAAAATTCAAAGCATTGAGTCGAAAATCATTAATTAATTGAGTAATTTTGATTCCTAATTTAATTTAGCTCATTTTAGTTATTATAATAAATGATGTGTTGTAATTTGCACATTTTTATAAGCCAATTATGATCTCGTTTGTGTACATAGTTTATGTTATCCCCGTAAGTTTATAAAGTTTATTAATACTTCGTATATTTTTGTTGTGAAATACATAGATAAGAGAGAATAAATTCGGAGAAAACAAATGTGTGTTTTATTCCATGAACAATAGGGTATATATGTAACACCCCCGATTTACTAACTAGAAATAAATAAGAATATAAAAGACTTTATAAAAATATTGCGGAAGCTTACACCTAAATCGGAGGTATCACCGCCACACTTGACCACATTATCAAGTGCTAAGGCTTACAAAACTCAAACTAATACAACTCGATTACTAGGTGATCTATTTACAACTGTACAACTGAATAATATTAAACTGTCATAAAAGACTAAACGGTAACACTTAAGCTCCTTTAACTTCTAACTGCAATCCTTCACGATCAATTTGCTCCAGTCATCTTGACTGCTCACCATAGAGGACAAATTCCAAAAGGATCGTCGCAGGGCCACCATAAGAAAAAGACATGGCCACAAACACACATAACAAATAAACACACACGTCAGCAAAAAGTTGAGTAATCACCTGTAATAAAAACATACCAATATAGAATAATAAAGGCTCATGTAAACAATGTAGTATGAAACTACATTTCAAGTATGATCCCAAATATAAAACTAACTCTATGCTCTATAAATAGTATAGGTCTTCTCTTCAGTTGAACCTCAAATATATTTGATATGATCCTTTCATCTACTAAACTTACTTCAACCAATAGGTGCCATGTTTGCTCTTTGTTTTATACCTAGCCTTGGACATGGGTAATTCGAATAATAAACCAACAAGTATAAAAACTTGAAACTCTCAATAGCTACTAGAAAGACTCTCTGAGTCAAGGCCACTTTTGGACCAAATCCCACTTTTGGGGAGATTAAGAAAAATAAAGATTGTATCTTGCTCCTCTACTAATGGTTATCATCTCCTTACCAACATGCCAAGGACTAAGGTCTATAACATTGAACCTCAAACCGAAATATAATAATTCTCACCCTTTTCGTATCAATACGATCAATACCCATTATGGGTTAATAATCTATTTTTCTCAACAACGGCACAAGATCCCAAAACAGATGCATACACCGGCCTTAGCTCGGTCTAAAAGTAATCAAACCTCATTCGTTCTAACTACGACCAATCACCAAGTTATTCATCTTAATCCCAAACAATTGAACCATTAATGAATGCCCTGACATTAGCCAAAGACTACAAGCATGACTATCTTATATACCGAAACCGTATACAATAACTCCTCATTCAATAACGCAGAAGTAATGGAACTAATAACTAATGAATATATATAATCGCAACAGCTAGTTATTACTCACATCAAAGTAATTTTTACACATCTAAAATCATATCATCAAAATATATATATCATCTAATATCAAACATGTTATTAATTATCACTAATAAAATACACGGCGTATAATTTCATACAACTCCAACATAATAGGTGCGCGGGATTACAACTAATAATATACACGAACAATTAGAAGGGACTAAGCGTGATTACAACTAATAATATACACAAGTAATTGGAAGGGACTAAGCGTGATTACCTTTCGAGATAATAATTTCATAATTAAATGCAATTCCACACTTATTGAGATCGAGACAAATTAAAGGGCGTTGCTGCTGCTCATTGCTCAATAGTGATCGATGAACAATTTGTTTTGGTTTGCTAAGGAATATTAAACACATGATCCTGGATAAAATGAATTGGATGGTTTCTTCTTGCTTGTTGCCCAAAGTAAGGATTTTGATAATGGAGGTAAGTTGTTTCTATTTTCTCACGGCTCAAGTTACTCTCGACCAAGAGAAACAACACAAGACGGCTAAACCTATTAGAAAATATTTAGGGCTAACAGAAATATGGAATATATAGTACTTATAATAAGAGTCCTACTAAATTTAAAATAGCATTTTTAAAATTTCCAAAAATATTAAAAAAGACTAATTAAAAGCGAAAAATCATTTAATAATAATATTTTTTATTTTTTTTGCTATAAAATATATTTTACGAAATCATGAAATATTGGGGTATTACAATATATACATACAATATAATAGGGTTTTCTTGGAGAACAATAAACCTAAGATATAGAATATTCTGGAAATATACTAGGGGTAACTATAATGGGCATCCACATAATATTTTATAACACTCCCACTTGGATGTCCATTGTTGAAGATTATGCCTCGTTAAAATCTTACTATGAAAACCCTGTGGGATAAAACCCTAATGACGGAAAAAGAGGTACATATTCTTCATAATATGCTTGAGATGTTGCCTCATTAAAAATCTTACCAGGAAAACCCAGTGGGACAAAAACTTAGTTAAGGGGAAAAGAGTGCAACGCGTATTTATCCCCCTGATGAATACATCATTTGAGATCTTCTGGTGCAATCTATCCAATATTGTTGAGTAACTTCTCAAATATAGCAGCATGGAGTTTCATGAAAATCGATTCTCCAAAGTTTAACTTGAATCTTCAATTCTCCACTTGAACAGATGAGGTGAGTATTTATATCACCAATGTTTTGAAAATAATACTTGTAAGGTCATGTGTTTTTCTCTATCTCATTCGATACATTTGTTTTTTATTTTTCCGATGCATGATATAGTAATGCTTTAGCTTCACCTAACATAAATACATTTTCTTGTACATGATATTACAAAACTTATTCATACATATTGGACATATATACCTTCTTTTGGAGGTCATAAATGGTACTTTTCGATCAATAATGATCGAACTTTCTTTGGTCATATACTTTCATGGCAATACATGATAAATATCAATATCAACGTCCAACTTGGAGGTATAGTAAATCTAATAATGTTATTTATGGTTCTTCTGGACCATAAAATAATATTCATTGGAAAGACATTACATACCATTATCTTATATTTTAATATGATTAATATTTGTACAAGAATTCTTTCATGAATAAATTAATATGTATATTTCAAAACTCTTAAGTACTCAAAATATTGGTTGAGATGATTCAAAAACACTCTTTTAGAGTTTTTATAATATCTCATCGATGTTGTGATATTCATATGCAAAACTCAAAGGGATAGATGTTTAAGAACATCATGTATAAGACTATAAGCTCTCCAAGAACTCTTATTTGCATGAATCATACCATGCTATTAAATCAACATCATATACTTCTTTTGCAACTACTAGCACAACGGGGTAAGAATCTCCTCTTATAAATTTCTACCAAAGTTGCAAATTTTTCTTATTATGCTCTGGATGCATGTTCAAGTACGTCATGATAACAGTTTAGAAACTTTTGTATACAATATAAAATTTATAACTAGATAAATCAAAATCATACAATGATAAAATGTAAAACGAACTAAATGTATGATGAATGATGCATTTACCTATTAATTACACATGCACATGAATGTAAGACTCAAAATGCAAAACACTGTACATTGTGGATTATAAAATCCATAAATTTTTGGACTTCGGTTCCATGAGCTCATTTTAATCAATATGATTATGTCGACATCAACAAGAACATATATTTCAGAACCCCATTCTAAAGTCCATTACTTTTCGCATATGCATATCGGTGCCATGTGAAATGCAAGTTTCATAGTTGGTTTCTCGGACACTTTAGGAGACATGGCGCAATTTGGTCATGAGTCTTACCTTTGAATCTAGAAGGACAAGATGGGAAGACCTTAAAAGTCCTCTATGAATCCATGAGCCAACAGTGATTGATCTCGATTCAACGGTTAGATTCCTTTAGCATCAAAGTTAACTGGTCCTGGAGAGCATATCTTTTTCTTAATGATCCCTAAACGTACTTTTTAGTTTTCACCGTATGAATTGTTGTTGAAACTTATGGTTAACCTCTTTATGTGGTCTTCAATATTACGAGTTTCGGTCCTTTGTTCCAATTCCATATCCCAATCTAGTGTCCTAACTCAACAAACATAGATTAATTCCAACAAAAAACAAATAAAATTTATCATGTTTCAACTCATTCATACCTTTTACCACCTTGAGAAATGTCATTTGTAGTGATGGGTTTCTTTTTTAAAAAAACTATAGTGCGTTAGCGCAACTCGTCCCTTGCTTGTTTTCAAACTAAAGCGAAGTTTAAGCATCTAAACAACCTAAAGCGAAGATTTTGATCATAAGCTGTGCTCTAGAGTTCCTCGGAAGTCTTGTTCTGATTGGGAATATGTATATGGAACTCTTTGGCTAGGGGGAAAATGGAAAAAGAGATAGAAAGTAGTGAAAGATGATGTTTATTTATCTATTGAGAATTTAAGAATGATTTTTTCATAACTCTTAAAAAAAGAGTTTTCATTGAGAAATCATCTACTACTCATTGGAAATTCTCCTACCTTAACCAACAAGTCACCAATTCATCACAATAAATGGAATTAATCTAATTTTGTTCAGTTGGGACATTAGACAGGACACAAATTTAGGATAGAGGACCGAGACTCAATCTCAAACTTTAAACTGTGTCACATAATCTTTTCACTAACTTTTAGTATCTACTTTTTCATTATTCAAACTCACACAAGACTCTCCTTATTTTAACATTATCTCCAGGCTGACGTCTAAGTTCCAACGAATTGATTTGGTTGGAGAAAAAATAGTCTTGGATATCCAAACTTAACTTCAGACTTATTGTAGTTCCTTAACACATTATTCCTATAAAGACACTACTCCATATAAGGGATAATCTCACCCTAACTTGATAAGGCTACATTACATGGTAAACCGCTGTAGAAATACAAGCACTGAAGGATAATTTGGCAGTTCCTGTAGAATACCAGCATTTCCATTTTCCAGACAAATACTTGGTAGCTTGACTTGATTTCATTTCTAGCTACTCGTTATGAAGGTTGAATCATTCTCACCCTGCCAGATGATCTCTCATGCTCGCCTTTTCTTTTCCTCAGAGTCTGCTTCCTCTGCTAAGTACTCTTCATCCATGCTTTTAAGAGTGCGGAAAGAAAAGAACTTGAGCCACATGTGACCTCTCCTATTCTGTAATCCATGTTGTATTTGCATCTTGCCATTTTCTGGGTTGATATATACTATGTGTCTCAAGCACCCGAGAGTAACAATTCGACCTTGTCCTGCATATCATTGTTTTGTTGCATTTTATTTTGATACTCATGAAGACATAACTACTTAATTAAAAGAACTAGAGTTACATAATTTTGAAATGTGTAAACATACTTATAAAACTTGAAACAAGGAAACATGCAAGTTGGTTATTAGCTCATGCTTTAGAAATTAATGATGTTGTAGAAGAAAAACATGAAACTCACGCTACCAAGTACCAAGAGAAAGGAAACAGACGAGATGACATCATCATTGAAAGTATAGTTTCAGGACAATTAGTTCAGATAAGGGCTACACAAGTTTAAATCACATCTAAAAATAGTTCAGATAATAAGGTTCTGTTCAGGTGAAAGGCTGAAGCCTAATAAAGCCTTACCGTGGATAAGCTAAAATAACATGCAGTGCCCACTTCGATAGTGTTCTTCACACATTTGAGGCATCCAATGCATCATCAAACATTCTGCAACAATGAAAAATGCAATGGTGATTTATAACAGGAAAAGAATATAATGTAGATAAGTAAATCAAATGAGAAAGACTATGAATCCTGCGTAGTACTCCATAGCATATTATGTCAAATACCTTGCAAACATGGTATAGTAAATTCTAGAAATGACCTAGTTGGCAGAGCTTAGATGTGCATTAAAGACCATGTATCTCCATCCATGAATCCCAATCTTGCTAAATGTCGTACATCCTTTTAAAAGAATCCGAAAATGCAGACCTCCATATAATTATGTTACTTCTCTATTGTTGCTTTAAGTTTTACACATATTATGGTCTGTATGGAGTATGGAGTACTTCGTAGTTGCTAATAAACTCACTATGTTCGATAATGTTAACTTGAACTAGTGATAAGTAATGCGAGTACTATCCTCGGACACAACTCACACAAGTAGCAAAAGAATTGTACCACGTAATACATAAGAATTTGTTTATGCGTTTGTATCATTTTTAAAACTACATATCCTCTTTTAAGTGTTTTAACGGGAAAGGGGATTTTACCAAGTGTCAAGAAAGCGCCTTTGTATCATTATTCATTTATTTGTCAGTGACCTTCAAGAGTTCAAGACTCATTAAGCATTTTTAAGCCTCATTTTTTGTGATTCTTAAACAGTGGGCCAACATAGTTAAATTGTGAATGTGATTGGAAATGGGCTTAAACAGTTGTAAAACCTAAAAATTCCAAACACAATACAACTAATTAAGTCTCCCATTCAAATAGGCCAACACAAAGATAAGGCCCAACAAAATAAAGTCTCATTTTGTCATATTCATATGTGGAGTAACAGATGAGTAGAAAACAGGTGGTTACTTGTTAAGTTGTTAACATTAAAAAATATACACTCGCTGTACTAAGCAAAATCTTATACGAAGTATAATGATGGAGTAAACAGTAACTTCAGGAATCATGACTCCATCAAAATAGACTATCACTATCTGACTCATCATCTGAATCTTTGAATCCACTCTCCAAATCGTGATCAGCTTCTTCCTCCTCCTTCTTCTTCTGGTATCTGCAGATTGATTTAAATATCTTCTCCTTATACATCCTACAGTTCTCGTAGAGATGAGCTGCTACGTTTTGAACCTTAATACAGCCTCACCATGGCAAGTCTCCAAGTAGTCATGAAATATTTCATTTAACAAAGTTAATTTTTTACTTTTAATTAGATGGTTTCTAAAAAATTTAAGATATTTACCTAAAAAAATATATTTATGATTACTTATTTTTATCAAAATAATAATTCAATGATATGAAAAAAAAAACAATAAAATTTATATAACCATAAATGACATAGTAATGTTTACTAAAAGAATTTATAACATAGAATTTATTACAGAGTATTAAAATATGTCTTTAATTATACATTATAAAATCTAGCTATAAGGCGTAAAAAACCTTAACTTTTATGAATTTGAAAGTAATTACAATTAATGACTTAAATATTAGCAAAGAAAATTTGAATATACATGATAATGAAGGTTATGAATCGTTATTTAATTTCATTTGAATTTGTTGTAACTATTTCATTAAAATGTTACTATTAAATTCTATGTTGGTTTGTTATTATTTTTGTGATTTGATTATAAGATTGTACAACCATTTTTGGAAATATTTTTCATATTCAATTTTTACGGGAAATTAAAATTAGTTAAATATATGGAGTATAAAAAAAATCAAACATTTCATTCTATGGTTTTGAATTGCAGTTGAATCATAA
This sequence comes from Spinacia oleracea, assembly GCF_020520425.1. Lineage (NCBI taxonomy): Eukaryota > Viridiplantae > Streptophyta > Magnoliopsida > Caryophyllales > Amaranthaceae > Spinacia > Spinacia oleracea. The sequence continues at coordinate 105,376,062 of NC_079488.1, forward strand.
TATCAATTCACAATTCAACTTAATTTTTTATTTATTATATGTCTAATAAAAATCCAATCAATTGGTATATGAAAATTCATTTACGAAATATAGTTTGTTTTATTAACTTTTCTGTAAATAATTGTCAAATTATTAAAAATATTAATAATATTTACGGTGTATTAATCATCGTACAATTTTTAAAATCATTAATACTACAGTTATTTTTAACATACGAAATGATATGTATATGATATAGATCGTTTTTTCATTATAACCATTGTAATTATTGCATTAAAACGTTATTAAATATTACTTTTATTCATCATTATATTTTTTATTTGATTAAAATATTGTAATAAAATTTTTGGAAAAGTTTTTGTATATATATAAATTTTTATGGAAAATTAATTCAATATAATAAATGAAACATTTTAATGTATGGTTTTGAATTGCGGTTCAAATGATAGTATCCAATAAATATCATTTAACTTATTTAGTTTTTTATTTATTTAGGAAAAATTAAATCGATTCATGTTGATGAACTCATCGACGGAAAACAAAAGTGAAACCAGAGAAAACAGAGATAATACATTTCAACCAAAATCTACAAATCCTAAAACTCACAACAAAATCAACATATTCTAAAATCATAACACAATTATAAGCAGAAAATCAATAAATCCTAAAAATCATAACACCAATCTATTTAATTTTTCCTAAATAACTAAAACAAAATAAATTAAATGATATAGATTGGATACTATCATTTGAACCGCAATTCAAAATCATACGTTAAAATGTTTCAGTTATTATATTGCATTAATTTTCCATAATTTTATATATATATATCATATATATATATATATATATACTTTTGCAAAAATTTATTACAATATTTTAATCAAATAAAAAATATAATGATGAGTAAACCTAGTATTAACGTTTTAATGGAACAATTACAATGGTTATCAAGAAAAAATGATCTATATCATTTCCATATCATTTCGTATATTAAAAAAATTGTAGTATTAATGATTTTAAAAATTGTACGATGATTATACTCCGTAAATATTATCAATATTTTTAATAATTTGACAATTATTTAGTTAAAAGTTAATAAAACAAACTATATTTCGTAAATAAATTTTTCATACACTAATTGATTTGATTTTTATTAGACATATAATAAATAAAAATTTAAGTTGAATTGTGAATTGATATTATAATTCAACTACAATTCAAAACCATAGAATGCAATGTTTGATTTTTTTTTATACTCCATATATTTAACTAATTTTAATTTCCCGTAATAATTGAAATATAAAAAATATTTCCAAAAATGTTTGTACAATCTTGTAACCAAATCACAAAAATAATAACAAACCAACATAGAATTTAATAGTAACATTTTAATGAATAGTTACAACAAATTTAAATGAAATAACGATAAATAACCTAAAGTATCACGTATATTCAAAAAAAAATGCTAATATTTAAGTCATTAATTTAAATTACTTTTAAATTCATAAAAGTTAGGGTTTTTTTACGCCTTGTAGCTAGGTTTTATAATGTATAATTAAAGACATATTTTAATACTCTGTAATAAATTCTATGTTATTAATTCTTTTAGTAAACATTATTATGTCATTTATGGTTATAATAATTTTATTGATTTTTTCATATCATTTAATTATTATTTTGATAAAAATAAGTAATCATAAATATATTTTTTTAGGTAAATATCTTAAATTTTTTAGAAATCATCTAATTAAAAGTAAAAAAAAAATCACTTTGTTAAATGAAATATTTAGTTAACTTAAGCCCCTCTTTTCTTGATTTTTCTAGCTTTTGATTTCATATTTAGTTGGTGGTAAACCCCTCTTTTCTTTGTCGGAGGTTCGTTCCCTTTCTCTCAACCCCATGATCCCCGTCTGGTGGAGGAACTCTAGGAACGTGTGCTAGTCAGACCATATGTTAATTAAGGTAGTTGTTACTAACTATAGAAGTAAATTATTTTGTATGGAATATTTTGCAAAGAGCTCCATAAGCCATACTTCTAATTAGCCCCATAATCTAGTTAAATCCTTAAGGTGTTTTGTATTTGGTAAAGAACTGGATCCTTGTGCGCGCTGATGGTTTCTTGATGTTGCTTGGTGATGTTTTGTACAATTGGTCAGCAAGTGCATTACTTGCATTATCTGTATGTTATGCTAGCTTCTGTTCTACATATAATGTTTCTTGTTCGATCTACTACTCTGCGAATTGCTTTGCTTATGGACTCTCTTTTTCTAATCAACATATTGCTTTTGTTCTGGTGCTGGAATGTAGGTTGTACAAAGAGGGATGCGATGCCTCTCTTATTTTGTAATTATACTTCTTTTTATAAAAGAAGAACATCTTAACTTGATATGGCATTTTGAAGTATTTTGTAATGTGGTTTATATGCTAAGTGTTTTGTATATTGAGCAATTAAAATCCATAAAAACGAAAATATATGGTACATGACTGATTGAAAATGGGTAGGTAAAATCATTTGCCGACCACTATCGTAGGTAAATTATTTTGTGAAATGAGAATGTTACCAGTAGGTAATAATGAGAGCAGTAGTAAATCAACTACTGGAAGTCGGAAGGTAATTACCTATGGAAATAACTGTAGGGGTTTACAGTTAAATACACAACATGATAGCGGAATAACCCCAAAGCCAGGAATCATGTATAAAGTACAGATTAAGCAGTACTTACCTTTGTAGCGTGTTTTCCCTAGTTCAACGAATCATAAACAAGAACAAGAACTCCAGATGTCGTTCCTCTACTTGGTTCACCGACACGTTCAGATCCGTCTTGAGATCGATGGCTTAGAAGTCACTCAAGATAGTTTGCTTAGGGAAGAACAATTCTAATTAAGGCACAAAGAGAGTTTAGGGTTTCTCTTGCCTTAGGTTAGAATCTAATTTTTGCATTAGGTTAGGAAAACATGTAGACTAGGTTAGTATAATAACCTATCTAGTAAGCCAAGCCAACCGGCCAAGCATAGAGCCCGACCGGCCAGCAAGGCCCACGACCGTAGCCACGCACAAGCGCACAACACAACACGCAGTGGGCTGGGCCTCGCTGCTGCTGCTGTTGTTGTGGCTTCCCCGCACGTGCACAGCCAAGGCAGCAAGGCCATGGGCCTTTGCTCCTTGCGCTTTGCTTGTGGCTTTGCCTTCGTATTTGCTTCATTTAATTATCATTCGATAATTGATTTATCGTTTCGTATTTCCGATTCATTTAATCCGATGATATGTTACATGCCAATGGTGTGACCTTATAGGTTCAGTCAAGAGTAAGCTGTGAGCCTAATATAGATTAGAACTCACTAATCGAAAGCATTGCTCCAGCCAGCCGTTCCGATCACTTGATCTCACTGAATTAATTGTTCGAAATTAATCTGAACCTTGGTATACTAATGCACATTGGGTGAAAGACATATTTCCTTCAAAGTGAACCCGAATAGCAATAGCTTTAGACCGTGCACGTCTGAAGTGACGGACAATTAGGAGTTGAAGTTCATGGTGGTAGCCCATGGCTTTTTCTGGAACCGGATTGATCACCGTGTTTTATTTTAATTCAAAAGGTTCCTCGATATCGTGGGTCATAGGAATACGGAGTCGCACCCGTATTCTGTCTTCCAAAATGAAGGCTATTTCAGTTAGAAACCCAGTCCATTGACTAATCCATTCAAATGAATTGTTATTCAAAGTTAGTTAGGAAAAGTTATATGTGAGTCTTTATGTTGTTACTTATTATTGTTTATTATGCATTAGTATCATGTTAGGATTCTTCGTTTATTAGTATTATGTTAGGATTGTTATTTATTTAATATGTAGTACTCAGCTTTGCTGATTACGTGCTTTTGTTTGTGTATGTTGATCATGGCTATGCCTTATTGATCCTGCGATGACCCATTTTGGTGAGAAGTCTCCAAGGATTAATAAGCATTGTCCGTTTACAGGTTTGAAGATGGTGTATCATTGGGTTCGGGATTGGAGAGCTTGTGTAGTTTAGTTTTAATATTTTAAGTCGACTTTGGTTTGTCTTAAGTGGACTTTGGACTTGTTGAATTGATTATGTTGAATTTATTTTTCATTGGTTGGTTTTGGAGTTAATTATGTAGTTAATTGACCATTCTCAAAACTTAAAGTTAGTTATTATGTTTTCCGCTGTAAAATTCTGAATAAGCCGATACGTTTTCACATGGGCGATAATGCCTTGATAATTCTATATGTTTTATATTAAAAGGGTATTTTAGAAAGGAGAGGATTGTCCGGGTGTTAAAGTTTAGTTGCAAATAGTTGCATTCAGAGTTATCCCTATTCTATTGCCTTTCTTTGATTTTTTTTACCGATAGCTCATATCTCCCTATTTTCAGGCCAAGTTATAGCATGGCATGGAGTATGGATGTCCCGCTTATCCAAAAGAGAGAATGACCACACTAATGGGGTTCGAGTGCAAGATTTGCGGCATCCTCGTCATCACACCTTATCACTATCATCAAAGGCTCTCACAAAAGAAGAGAAGTATGAATGGAAAACTCCCACGAAGTCGAGTCTATGGGGTTGAATGATGCATGGCATTTATTCACAAGAAAAGAGTAGAAGAGAAGTAAAGCAGCTAGGAGCATATTTCTTGTACGGACCGTGCTACCCTTGCATCGCATCGAAGCAGTCATCTTGGATAGCAGTTGTGCACAGACCGTGCACGATATGGTGGGGGTCGTGCAACACATGATGCAATACTCGTTGTACGGCTCGTGCACATTTGGCGCACATCGTGCAACGATGCTACTCCACCCTTCATGATTACATTGCACGACCCGTTTCACGTGTCGCGCAACTCTGCTGAACATCGTGCGAAGCATGACAGATATGCCATTTCCTGGGCACATGTTCTTCCTTTATATAAATAGAATGTTACCCTGAAGCCCACATGTGTGGAGTGTGTATTAGTTATTTTCTATCATTTTGTTTTATTTTAGCTTGCACACTCTCACCACTTTATTGCTTTCTAGTTTAACTCTTTAATTTGCTTTAATTTGTATTTTGAATTCTGTACTTTTAGGAACAAGATCTCATCTTTTAATTCAAGTACTTTTAGTTATTTCTTTGTTTATTCTCTTTGTTTCTTTCATCTTCTGCTTCTTTTTTTTTCTTCTTTTTTTTTTGCAATTTTCTGAGTTTTTGGTGCATGATTTGTAGGGGTGTTCATCGGTGCAAACACGGACTGGACCGGACTGACCCAGATCGGACCGAAGACCGAAATTTTGATAATTCAAGACCCGAAGACCAGATCGATTATGCTTGGACCGAATTCGGACCGGACTGGAAAAATCGGTCCAAAACTCGGACCGGTCTGGTTTGGACCGGTTGTAGACCTATTTCTATATTTTTTACTTTTTCTAAAAATTATGATAAAAAAGATAAAATATATACTTCCTCCGTTCCGGAAATATCGCACCCTGGTTGAATTTTACTCTTCTAAGTTCTAACAATTACTTTGACTCTTAATATCTCAAATCGTGTGCAAGTACAAATTATAAAAAATTAACATTTAGAAAATATATATCTATACGAATTTAACATGAACCCACATGACTAATACTTCCTTACGTAAGAATCATAAAAAATGGCCAAAGTCGTAATGTGAATAGTGTAAAAAACAAATAGTGATTTCCGGAACGGAGGAAGTATTAAAAACCAATTGTTTAAGGCCTTTTCGGAAGCTAAAATAAAATATATCACAATATAGTGATATTTACAACATATTAAAGGAGAGAATTAAATTTTTAAATAGTTTATATTATATTTTATTAAGGAAAAATCGGTCCAGTCCAAAAACGGGTTTTTGACCGGACCGGACCGGATCAATGACCGGAAATTGATATTTCTCAACCCGGAGATCGGACCGATTTCCTTATGTCCGGTCCATTTTTTTGGTCTGGATTAATTTTTGCCCACCCCTAATGATTTGTGGTTGAGTTTCATTACCCGATTTGGTATGTTCTTGGTGTTCATCCTCAAGTTCATCTTTTAGGTTGAGTTTCTTTACCCGGAATAGAAAGTCATGTTTTCAGGAATGGTTTTATTTGATCTTCTAGGTTTAACTTCTATTATGTGTGAGTAGTTCTTGTAGGCCTAGGGGTTGGGTGACCCCTAGTAGAATTATGGCATGAAACTTCTTTGTTTTTACTTTTGTATGTAACTTTGGTGTTTGTTGGGCTTTGCTAGTTATTGTGGGATTTTGTCCTTGCTTGAGATGGGTGTATGAGCATGCTAGATGGACTTAGGTTGGTCTTACTTGTGTTGTTTCCTTGTTCCAAGCCCCAAGGAAAAGTTGTTATTCATGCGCTATAGTTGTTCTCCTAGATAGGTATTCAGCACGGAGTCGTTGACACCAAAAACGCTCCCTTTGACACGATAAAGCCTCTGTTCTTCGTGTTGACTGTATGAGCTTGATTATAGTGGGTGTTGAGCCTCATTTCTATTTACTTAGTTGTCACCCTGACCCAAGGGAACCGACGTAGAAAATTAGGAACACAACTCTAGAATCTTGAGCCACACTGTGATCGACCATCGAGTGGGAATGGTTTGTAGTAGTGCGCAATGCTCCCTAGACTTACTTGTAATTCTCCATATGTTTATGCTTGAGTAGAGTAAGAGAGACCTTGACTTGCCAGCTATAATAAGTCGAATCCTTCTTCCTTAGTCCTATCCTTGAATATAATTTACCCCGTTTGTGCAATTCGTGACAAGTTGTTCAAACAACTCAATCATTGATTGTGTTTGAAGTGAAGTGTGCTAGTGTTACATGTGCTTTGCTATTGTATAAAACGCTTGATCCCCGAGAGTTCGACATGTCACCTACGTAACCCTTGTCTACTATACTTGTTATAGTGTCATATGATTGAGTCAAGTGGACTAAATTGTATTACTTGCTTGGAGCTCTTAGTGTAACGACCACTTTGGGTCTTGTTAATAAAACCCGTATATAAACGGCGGTCAAAATCAAAACAAAACGAGTCAAAAATATTTAATGGGACATGACTACCAGTCTACCAAGTCCCGTTCAAAAGCCAAGAATGCATAAAAATCGCAAAGGTCTCCCTCACTCACTCTATAAACAATGCATTCTACCGTATTCTTCAAGGTAAGGAGAAATCAAATTGTAAAACCTGTAGCGCTCGAATGTTCTTCATGCTAAACTTCCTCAAAACAAAAAGCACTGAAATTGATGTATCGTTCAATTCTAAAGATGAACCGTGAAAGAAGATCAAGCCCCGAAGTCCCTTATTCAAGAATATCAAGTTGATAGTGAAGGAAATAATGCCCTTGGTCCAAGTTTGCATTTAATGCATTTAATGCTAAGTCTAATAAATGCGGTTCAATATTTATTAACAAGTTAATAATTCAGTGAGATCAAGTAATCTGAATGCCAAGGTAGAGGCCGCTTCAGTTTAAGTGGAATTAATAATATTAATCCACAACTTACTCTTGACTGAACCCGTAGGGTCACACAAATAGTGCGTAAATGGATCAAGTATTTAAGTGAATATAATATTCATTAAGTACTCTATTTATGGTCATTCGGAAATGATGGATCTCGGTTCCAGTGGGAGCTGAAACCATAAAAAAGGCAAAAGGGAATTTGCCGGAAATGAAGATATTGACGGAAACGGAAATATGGTTCATGACGGAAATATAAATATTATCCAAGTCGAAGATATTTCCGGAAACGGAAATATTTTTCGCATCGGAAAATATTATCGGAAATAGAAATATTTCTGGAATTGAAAATATTGTCGGAAACGGAAATATTACCGTAATCGAAAATATTGTCGAAATCGGAAAATATTGCCGGAATCGGAAATATTTTCGGAAAAGTAAATATGTTCGAATCGGAAATAAATTCCGGATTCGGAAAACAAATCGGAAGCACGACGAGCGACTGCTCGACGAGCGAGCTTGCGAGACGCAAGGCCCAACGCCTAGCAAGCCCGCACGTAGCAAATCGCTTGGGATGAGCAAGCGCAGCAGCGCCCAGCAATGGGCCGCGTGCTGTGTGCTTGGGCGCCAAGCCTCGAGCAGCGATGTGGGCCTCAAGCCCACGCTGCAAGGGCTGGGCCGGTTGCTTGTACGTTAAGCAAGCCTTAGGCGCCAAGCTACTTGCGCGACAAGTAGTTTGGGCCTCAAGTTATTGTTTTCCTAATCCTAAATAATTAGATGTTAAGGGTAAATCTGAAATACTTAGTATTTGATTATCCCTAGAGTTCTAATATTATTAATTAACCAGAGTCCTAATAGATTTAGTTAATTGATTCCTAGTAGGATTATATTTCCCTATTTCCACCTTATAAATATGTGATTCGTGATCACAATTTATAACAACACATACAATACATTAAATTCAAGGGAGACTTTAATATTTGCCTATCATATTTGTGAGTTTCCCGAGTGCACAAAAACCTTAAAGAATATTCTAGTCGACGTGCTGTGGACTTTCTACGGAGGGGCAACATTTGGAGTCATGTACTTGTTCTTGTTCAGTTTGGGAGCAGTTAGGGAAGGCACGCATCACTTAGTATGTATACTAAATTATGCTAATTGACTATGTGACAATAAATTTGGATTCCTGGCTTTTATGGTTTTTCCGCATAAATTATATTGTTCATAACCTTACAGATAATTCCTGAGAAATTAGTTTAGCTCGTGGACTGTTATATCCATTCACAAGACATCAAATGAGTTCGTGAACCAAATCAAATCTATCTGTGAACCAAAACAAATTTGAAGAGGAGATCAAATCATATAAGCAAATATTAGATAATGTAACCCAAATATTCAAAATGCATAAATTTATATTTTGACTTTGTTTGCATATTTTAATTTCTTATTTGAATATTTTAAAATGCGTGTGTACAATTGTCTACCATATTTTACTAGTTGACCTAATTAGTCACTTAATCAATCAAAATTATGTTAAAAAATAATGAATCGGTAAAATGAATTAAGTACGCAGCTTAATTTGTCAAATATCCTACAAAATTGATTTAGGAAATATTTAAAAGGTACGGTGTATTTTTAAGTAAGATAATGAATAGTAAAATCTATTACATATTTACATTGTACTAAAACAAACATCTGGAGTGACTCATGTTATTCCTGGTGCAATTTTTTTATTATTTATTTATTTATATATCTCAATTAAATTTTATAGAAAAGATTTAGTATTTTGACTAAAATTTTATCTTTCCCTATTTATTTGATCTTCAATAACTTTTCAATTGTAACTAATTTTATTTCTCAAAAATAATATTTGTAAAATCATAAAATATATCATAGCCTTTTTAATCTTTTGAAAATTTGCAAGATCATTTGTATTTTGTACTACTTTATTTTAAACAATTCTTTTGTTATTCAAATATCTTACGAAACAATGGTAATTTTTTTTAATACTCGTGCATGCACGGGATCTAATATAGTATTTCTCTATTTTGTAATAGTTTTCAAGTGCTTCAAAGTACTTAAATTTTGTAATACTATTGCAAATATAGTAAAATATTTCTCTATTTGCAAATAAATAATTTATATACTTTAAATTTGTAACAAAATAAATTTGTTTTATTTATTCGAAAAAATTATATTTATTTTTTTATTCAATGTTTATGCAAACAATAAAAAGAAAATAATAAACTATTTGTCCTATTTTAGTAAGATACTCGGTATAAAATACTACATATCCAATAACAAAGTACACAAACTTTTAGGAAAGACGGTCTAACGGTTAGACTATTTTTATGCACTGGAGCCAATTAGTTATGCACTTTAACTAATTAATTAACCACGGAAACCAATTAGTTAAGTCTGAAATTCAATTAGTTAAGAAACGAAACCAATTAGTAATGCAACCGAACCAATTAGTTAAGCACTGAACCAATTAGTTAAGCAATGAGATGAATCAGTTAATAAGATTTTATGAGTTTTAGTTAATAACTAGTGTTATTGTCCCGGGCGATGCCCCGGGTATTTAAATGATTTTGAAATTAATTTTTTTTTAAAATGTTTCATTTACATATACGATAAAATTTTTATTATACGGAGTATTACATATGAAGTAAATTGTTTAACAATTAAAACTGGTTAACGATTTTTTTGAGTAATTTACTTGATTTGTATAAAATTTGAGTCTTTTGTGCTTCACTTATATGTAATACGGAGTACCTTATAAGAAATTTCTTAAATTAAAAATTTGTACATTGGGTTATAAACCTTTTAGGGGGGACATATTGGGCAAGCTAACTATGTTTTTGTCCTATTTTCTACGGAGTATTACATAATTTTAACAATCTCTTGAATTATTTGAATAACTTCAAAAAAAATGGTTACTCAAGTATATTATTTGAGCATATAAAGAAAAATTAAACAAATTTTTATTACCATACATGGTACTCAAATATTGTGTTAACATTTATAGTGCATATTTTTGTTGATTGATTAATTTAAAGTTACAAGTTGATGAATTGGAGTGGTGGTTAAAACTTTACGTCAAAGAAAGCATGATCACAAGTTTGAGTATTGTCACCAACATTTTTTATTTTTATTGATATAACAATATGTATAATGTGTGCGCATGACATGGCGCCATGTCATATGCCAAATAATGGTAACACATGGAGAGATATCATGCATTGTATGGGAGATTTAATATATATATATATATAATTAAGTTTGTTAAAAAATAATAACTATTCGACTCATAAAATTAACTATTTGTCTTTATACCTTAACTATTTTGATATTCAATTAATTATGATTTTATTACTTTTAGTTATATTTTACACTAGTTTAGTTAATACTAAAAAAAATGGTCTAACCGTTTGGCGGTCTTACAATAAAGCTTTTGAACAAAGTATGTCAATGTCCTTAATATTCTTTGACATATTAACAACTAACAATTAATCTATCAAACACTTTTATGCCAACAATTAATTCAACCAGCTAATCAAACCAACTAATACAAATCACTAACTATTTACTAACTAACAACTAAGTCAAATTAGGTAACAACTAACCGATAATGGCTAACAACTCCTAACTAAACCGACATTGATCACTAAACTAGTTTGACAATCTCGACATCTGAAAAGTGTACATTAATGATGTCGGAATATCTCCATCCTTAATCCAGCGGTCTTTTAAACATTGTTTCCAAAATTGTACCTTTAAGGACGCATGCGAAAAGGCTTGATCAACTTTATCCAAATAAATCCTAGCATCACTTAAATTCCCCACCATCGAACCTTCATTTGAAAGATTTTCATTCATTTCCTTCCAATTAACCCCCCACAACTTTTTGTTAAGAAAACACCAACGCTTAATTTTCAACCTAATTGACACTAGTCGCCTAGAAAAAATGAACATAGGGGAACCTTGGAAAGTAGTTGCCCAAGTAGTATTGATCATATCACATATTTCCTCAAATTGAAGACACCAATTCTCAATTTGGTATGGCCTATTTTTCCTCATTTCAGTTGTAACATTTGAAAAAACAATTACAGCATGATCAGAAGTTACTAAAGGAAGGTTTAAAATATTACTATCAGGAAAAGACATGAACCATTCATTTGACATATATCCTCGATCAAGCCTTTCCAAAATTAATGTTGATCCATGCCTCTTATTACTCCAAGTAAACCTAGGTCCAGAAAATGGTATATCAAGTAGATGAGTATTAATCCTCCAGCTAGCAAAATCATTCCATCCCCGAATGAAATTCGTACCTCCTAGTTTATCACTAAGGGACTAAATTTGATTAAAATCCCCAATCAAAACACATTTAGGGTACAGATTAATTAACACTAAAAGTTGATTCCAAACTAACAATCTATATATCTTCGACAACCGGGGCACCGTAAAAGAAAAGCACATAGTAGATCATTTCACTAGATTCTTCAATTTTACAAAGTACAAAATGAGTTGAACTAACTACACAAGTGATGGGAAAGGAACTCCAACCAAAAACAACCAAACCACCACTTTATCCTACTGGTTCTAATCTACAACTAAAAGAAGGGTAATACAACTTCAGCTTATCAACTACACAACATACATTCATTTTAGTTTCTGAGAGAAACAAGAAAGTTGGACTATATGTACGCAAAAGCCAAAATATGTATGGTAATTTAGGAGTATTCGGTTCATTGATACCCCTACAGTTCCAAAGAACTGCCTTCATTTGTTGGAAGAAGGCATAGCTTCCGCATTAAGTGCAGCCAATGAAAACTTGTTTTTTGATTTTTTTGAGGGTGATACAGTACCAACATCATGAACACGTTTTTTGCCCCGTTCAATGAAACTAGTGCTAAGGTTAGGAAGGTTCAACTGAGTAGAAGCAACCAGAGCAGTAATATCATCAGCACTTTTATATCTCTTCTGAGACCAACTGGAGGTCGAGTAACCAAAGTAAGATTTTGTGTCATATGAACGAGCTCTAGTGAAGCTGAGTGGTTTCTTCCTCTTTTTTGACACAAGGTTTGAAGTTGTACTTTTTATAGAACCAAACTGAACAGTATTAGGAGCACTCACTTGATTTGGAGGTGAAACTGAATTAACCTCCTGCACTCCAATATATGTTCCTGCAACAAAATCCTGATAATCTGTTACAACAGGAGTGGTAGGGTCTGAACCCAGGCTCCATCCACTCAATGATGCATCAACAGAACAATTGCCTGGTATTTTAATTCTATGAGGTGGTTGAACATGAGTAGGACGCTTCATAAAGATTTCTGAAAAACCACGAGATGGAATATAAGATTTAGCACGATCTGAAATGCCAAATTTACCACCTGAAATAGCCTCAATGTTTCTCAGACCTTCCTGAGATTGCTGATTAAACTTTGTACTGTGACTATCTTCACCAAACAGACCAAAAGGAACAACATGTATTGTAGTAAAAGTATTATCTCTTAATATTTAGCTATCAATTTGGACGCAAATGAGTAAAATTCATGACCATTTCCATATATCCTAATTGCCCCCTCCACACAACAAAAAGCTCAGCACTGTTTGAATTTCATACTTCAACAAGAAATAAAATTGCAGGACAAAAAATAGGTTACTCTTCCTGTGTACTAAAACCAAAGAAGATCAAATCAAAATTCTACAGTTCAAATCCAAGATACTCCCATGACTATGAATATAGACCAATTCAGTTCATGATTTAACGAAATTTATTTTTGATTAGGTCATACAAATTGTTGCGAAATTAAAACAACATAATTAAAATTAGGAGAATATTAGGTCATAGAAATTGTTGAAGAAATTAAAACAACAGAATACCAACTATGGACTTACCACCAATTGCAGTTGCTTGAACCGAAGATGCCGGAGAGCCCAGATGAATTCGTCTTTCTCCCTCCACTTTTCTGCAACTTGAGGGTTGTACTTGAGGTTAGCGGTGTTAAATGGCGGTGGGAGTTGAAAAAGAACAGACAACCTTTTCCGATGTTACAGGCGGTGCGGTAGCAGGCGGTGCGGTGCGGTAGCCGGCGAAGGAGAGTCCTCAAACGATTGTTATAGGCGGTGCGGTGCGGTAGCCAGTGAAGGAGAGTCCTCAATCGATTGTTACAGGCGGTGCGGTGCGGTAGCCGGCGAAGGAGAGTCCTCAATCGATTGTTACAGGCGGTGCGGTGCGGTAGCCGGCGGTGCAGTAGCAGGCGGTGTAGAAGGGAGGATAAATTGGCTGTGGAGATTTGAAAACCTAGCTCTTTCTCTGGGTTCTTGTTTTTGGAATTCTAGATCTACCGTACATTGAGGAATGGTGGGTCGAGAAGATGATTGATGGAGTATGAAGGTTTCTAGCTAATTGCAGCAATCTCATTGCGCGGAAGTTGCGACTATTCTGAATTGCAGCAATCAATAAGGGCCGAAGTTGCAACTAATTTGCCTAATTGCAACTTGTACTGTATGTACGCGCTGCGAAATCTCATTTTTTTTAAAAAATTACCTTTTTGCAACTCGGGGTCAATAAAATCGGTGCAAGTAGCTCATTCAATTATTCACCCGCGTTGACCGAACCCATGTTGCAGCTTGTATGACTTGTGTGAGTTGTATTGATGAGTTGTAAATGACATTTTTTCTACTAGTGCGTCCTTCAACAAAGCCACCTGAACTATACGGGTTTATGTCAACATAACTTTGGTATGTTGTTTGGGTTGAAACTGGAACAAATTGAACTGCATTTGATGCCTCTCCTACTTCAAAATTCATCAGATTATCAGTTGCATTCTCTATCACATAAACACCTTGATCATCCTCAGAAATACTGCTGTCACTACTATCAGAATGCAAGGAAGGAGCTGTCATACGGAAACCTGGATTGACATTTTGCTGTATAGAGACCAAAGTAGGCAGGTTGTTGGTTCCTAGAGAACTAGTGTTTGGAATGGTGTGCCTGTGTGAGTCAAACCTCACTGGATAATGATAGTTCTCAAGAGTTAGAGGGTCATAATCATCAGCAAAAACATCTTCATTCCGTAGCTCAGTGCGAATTCCATTATCAGTGGAATTGTCTGCTGCACTAACATAATTTTCAGAAGCAGAACTATCATTCGTATCATCCTCTGATGTATCAGACATAACATGAACAAATTCACCCTCAATTGGATCATTCGGTATTTCTCCAAAATGAGCATTATTCATCCCATCCCCAATTTATTTTGGCCAGGTTCATTTGGGTGATTTATATCTCCATTTTGATAAATATTGTTTGGCAAATCACCCCCACCTCCGTCATTGTTATCATCATTATCATCCGAAGAACCCCCATGGCCTTCATTATCATCACCAACTTCAGGTTCCTGATCATCAGAACCTTCCCCTTCCTCTAACTCAGCTTCTAACCCAAGTAATAACAAATCAACTCGCACATTCCTATTCCTATATTTATCAGGAAGCCCTTCTATCATGTTCGTGTATAATGGAGATTCCATTGGACCATGAACAACAGTTAAACCAGCAGCCTCAAAACCATCCATTTTATCAGTAATTAAACGAAAAGCATGGTATGCAGAGAAATCACAATTACACATATAATGCCCTACTATCCCACACTTCTTGCGGAACTTATATGCTCCTTCATAGAAAATATAAACCCAAACAATATGATCCCCAGGTACAGGAATAAAACAGCCAGGAATTAGAGGTTTTGATAAATCTAACCATACCTTTGCTCTGAATTCTGGAATTGTGGGAAGAATATTGTCATCCTGTTCCAACAGCTCAACAAGGCCATTAAGACTAAAACACTTCAAAGCCCATTCATGATCAAGCAATCCCAGAGGTAACCCAACAACACGATTACTCTCAAGAATCAAGATGGTGATTGGGTTGAAGGTCAAGATCAGGTGAAGGGTCTTCTGGTTGACTCTCTAAAAGAAACTTTTCATTCCAATGATGGAGTTCTTCAAAACGAAGACCTCGATATGGTTATTCGAGAATTAGGTGTCCCTCAAATCTCACAGGAATAGATTTCTAGGCTTGACAGACCCTTTACGGATGGAGATATTAGGTCAGCGATGTTTTCCTTAGGAAATTCGAAATCACCAGGTCCAGACGGATTTACAGCGGCATTTTTTATACTATATTGGGATAAGGTCGGAAGATCGGTTTATGATGCAGTCAAGAGTTTCTTCAATTCTGGGTATTTACTGAAAGAATGAAACCATTCTATTTTGGTTATGATTCCAAAAAAAGATATCCCAGAAGAAGTAGGCCATTTGAGGCCGATCAGCCTTTGCAACACAATTTATAAATGCGCATCGATGTGCATGGATACAAGAATGAAGCCTATTCTTCCTTCAATTATTTCACCAGCGCAACATGCTTTCATTTCGGGAAGATTCATATCAGACAATATACTGGTGAGTCATGAAATTATTGATAAGATTAATCATCGCAGGAAAGGTTCTGGTTACCTTGCCACATTAAAGATTGACATGACTAAGGCATACGATAAAGTTCATTGGGTTTTCTTGTTGAAAATTTTAAGGGCATATGGGTTTCCGTCACATTGGATTCAGTTAGTACACCAGTGTATCTCTACCGTTTCTTACAAGGTGCTAATCAATGGAGATACGTCTGAACAGTTTAAACCTAATTGTGGCATACGTCAGGGTGATCCTTTGTCCCCATTTCTGTTTCTGTTCTGCATGGATTTTTTGTCTCGAATGCTACAAATGGGAACCGATCTAAATCAATTCCAAGGGATAAGTATCACAAGGGGTTGCCCTCAAGTGTCTCACTTGTTTTTGGCCGACGACGCCCTTTTGTTTTTCAAAGCTACTGAGGCAAGTTGCATTCAGGTTAAATTTATTATTGGTAGGTTTTGTGCAATTTTGGGTCAGCAACTGAATCTTCAAAAATGTCATTTTAAAGTAAGCCCAAATACACCTCAAGGGATTAGGCAGCAGTTCAAGCTTATTCTCCAGATGGACTTAGTTCCTTCTCGGTCAACTGACCTGGGAGTTCCTATTGATTTGGTAGGTACAAAGCATTCAAATTTCCAATTCCTTGTGGATAAGATTGCAACCAAAATTAATGCGTGGATTTCAGTTCCCCAATCTCAATCTCAGAAGCTAATTTTAATTAATATAGTCCTCATTTCTATGGCTTCTCGTGTTCTTTCATGTATGGAAGTTCCTGCCTTGATCGTGAATAAAGTTGATTCGTTGTTAGTTCAGTTCTTCTAGGCTAATAAAGGTAAATCAGGAATGCATTGGGTTAACAAGTATACTGTTCAACTTCCTAAAGGTATGGGAGGACTGGGAATTATGGGAATGGCTTCATTAAATAAACCCTTTTAATGAAGCAAGCATGGCGTTTGTTTAACAATCCACAATGTATATTAGCAAGGATTTGTGGAAGTACATCCCCCCCCCTTTGCAAACAGGGGTACCTGCTCAGGTAGTGGGCAATGGGTTTTCTTGGGGTATGCGAGGACTCTATAGGGCAAGTAATTTTTTCCTTAAAGGATGTATCTGGAAAGTTGGTAATGGTCACCGGATAAGAGCAGGGAATGATAGGTGGGTTCGAGGGAAGGTTCCAGTGTTTAAAGCTGACATTTGTCTCCAAGAAGCATCGAATTAGAAGGTTAACCATTTTATTGATCCATCTGGTACAATTTGGAATCATGCTCGGATCAAAGCTAGTTTTAAGTTTGAAGATGCTCGCCACATTGTGAGTATGGAACTTCCTACCCTGGACCGTCAGGATTTCATGTACTGGAGCTATCACAAGTCTGGTAAGTTCACGGTTAAATCTGCTTATGCAATGTTAGCACAAGAAGATATGTCGATCAGCTATAACAGAGCTCCCTCGGATTTCTATAAAAATCTATGGTCTCTTAATATTCCACTAAAATGGAAATTATTTATATGGAAACTTCTCCATAATGGAATCGCGACCAAATCCAACCTACATTCTAGAGGTATTCAAATGGCGGATGATTGTGATTTTGTGCGAATGGAGAAGAAAATATTCAGCACATCTTTCGTTTATGTACGATAGCGCAACAAGCTTAGAGGGATAGATTTCTTGCAATCCATTCAGAATTCAATGAAACCATTTCCTTTGAGGATTGGTTTCTGAGCTATATCCTGCTTTTTCAACGTCATGATGGAAAAAACAGTGCTAGAAGTATTTATTTTATTAGTACTTTATGGGCACTCTGGTTGTCCAGGAAAAACCGTGTCTCCAGGAGTGAAATAACTTCAGCAGCCTCTGTGTTTGCTTTAATCAAGGATGGTATGGATATGCAGAAAGTTTTAATTAGTAACATCGGTACTTCACTGCAGTTCCTACATCCACCTGAAGTTGATCCAGATGTTCCGCCGGGTTTTTCAGAGCAATTCTTTCCACTGAGAGTATCGAGAATTTCCCAGGACTTATACAGGTGGACGGCTCTTGGCATAAGAGTAATCACAATGCAGGAATGAGATGGTTTTGGGAGAATAGTTTGAGGACTGATGAATTGCTTATGGGGGGGAGCATCCTCGGGTATTGCAGAATCGTCTTTACAAGCTGAGGCTCTAGCCTGTCTCTATGGTATGAGATGGGCTCATCAGGCTAATATGGTAAGTGTCACAATTCTTACAAACTCCTTGCAGCTAGTGACAATGCTTGTAAAGGAAGCCTCTCAGGATATGCAGATACAATGGACCTTGGAAGAAATCAGGAACCTAGGTAAGACTTTCTCCTGGTGCAGCATTCTCAAGGTGGACCGTGTTAGGGTGACAAAGGCGCACGATCTTGTAACTGGAGCTGCGAAAGTAATTTGCTTTGTTCATTTTCCATAGTTTGTTTTGTTTAGTTAGCACTTGTCAATAAAAAAAATAATAATAAAAAGACATATGTAATGTGGAGTACTCTATAAATCAATGTAAAAAGATTTTGACACACATGATAAGGAGAGGTAAAAAATAAAATAAAAATCAAGTACAAAAATACTCTTTAACAACAGTCAACCATGGGGAAGTATAAGTCACAAGTGACTTGTGTCCATATGGACACAAGTGGGATTAAAATAATATAAAATGAAAAATAAAAAAAAGAAAAGTAAATAACTAGTAACGGAGCCCGTTAGGGAAGAAGGGGGGTAAGAAAAGGGGGCATAACAAATTGAAGAGAGAGAAACACCTCCTTCCTCAATATTTCTGAAGAACAAGATAGAAAAATGCCTCATCATCTCCTCACCATTTCTGCAGAAAATCAATTCTTCAAGGTAAGGTCTCATCCCTATTAATTTTTTGTTGTTTTTACAAATTTAGTTATGTGTTAACATTTAGGGTAAACAAAAATTGGAATCATAATTGTTGAAATTGGGATGAGAATTGTGAACATTCGTAATTTATTGTTATTGATTATTGAAATTAGAATCATAATTTATGCTTAAGTATGACAATTTCCGCGTTTAAGCTTATTTGGTGTTGAAAATGGTGGCAAATGGGGGGGTTTTTATTGAAATTTTGGCTTAGGTTTTTGTAGATTGGATATGTTACTTTCAATTTGTTTAAATAAGAATTCAGAAAGATAATCCACCATATCATAGATAATTGTTATTATCTAGGCTTTGCTCTGTTAATGTTTGGTACTGAAACGTTATGCATTAGTACTAGCAAATGGTGTATTGGTATTGTATATATGCGAAAAAGCATGGATTTGATTTGGTAAATTATTGCAACTCGGCTCTGTTCTTCTTTGCTTTTGTGTTGATACTGAAACTTTATGCATTAGTACTAGCAAATGGTGTATTTGGTATTGTATATATGCGAAAAAAACAAGGATTTGATTTGGTAAATTATTGCAACTCAGCTCTGTTCTGCTTTGCTTTTGTATTGGTACTGAAACGTTATGCATTAGTACTAGCAAATAGTGTATTGGTGTTGTATATATGCGAAAAAACATGGATTTGATTTGGTAAATTATTGCAACTCAGCTCTGTTCTGCTTTGCTTTTGTATTGGTACTGAAACGTTATGCATTAGTACTAGAAAATGGTGTATTAGTATTGCATATATGCGAAAAAACATGGATTTGATTTTTGTAAATCATTGCAAGTCAGCTCTACTCTGCTCTGCTTTGCTTATGTATTAGTACTAAAACGTTATGCATTAGTACTATATAATGGTGTATTGGCATTCAATATATGCGAAAAAACATGGACTTGATTTTGTAAAATATGGCTAATGGTTGTTTACCTTGAGTTTATACATGTGATTATGTTTATACATATTGTTTGTTTGAATACGTTTCTTCTTTAACTTGTCATTTTTTTGGAACCAGGAAAAGAGAGACGGTTTCTTATACTCCTCGAATTGACATGATGACCTTTCTTGTTCATGGTTTATTATCTCGTCCTCCATCGGAGTGGACATTATGGTGTTTGTGACGTTTATTACCATGTTGTATGGCTGGATTATCCTTTTTGGTACCCTTATTTTATTCTCGCTTTTGGATTCTCCTTTTTTGGGAACTTTATATTGTATTTTTATTAAGTGTTATGACGTTTGATATTATTGTCTTTTTTATTAAGTGTTATGACGTTTGATATTATTGTATTTTTATTAAGTGTTATGACGTTTGATATAATAAGCCTTGAATTTAACAGTAATCAATATTGTATTCTCTAAATTATTGGTTTCGGATTCTCCCTTTCATGGACAAATGATTCAAATAACTATAGGAGTAATCACATAATGTTGTCAATTCTCCCTCACATGTTGTCAAAACCTCTGAACGTGACTCTTTAACTCATTCAACTTGGTATACTATATTGTGTTGATACTTACTATAAAGGAAATAATAAATTTACATGAATAAAAGGGGATCAATCAGTACATTTGAGAATCATAATAGTACCAAATTTTGTTGTATTGGTACGTATTGTTAAGGGCTTATCACACAATTGGAAATAAATATTGGTAATATTAAATGTGTGACATTAGAAAAGGTTAATATTGATATAAGAATATAACAATAAAACACGATAATAATTAAAAGTTATAACATCCTCCTCCTTCAATAAGATAATCCCGTATTGAACTACTAACATTTTATATTTTTGTATGATCATAGGTTACATTAATTTATTAGCTTATGTTCAATTTGGTTTCACATTCAATATCTTAATTGTATCTCATGTGTAATTTATTTGATAACCATATGTTACATTTAATTTATTTGGTACACATGGTTCAATCTCATATGAATTTCATAAAATCATATATGTGTTTTATAAAATGATTCACTTAATATAATTTGTATTTAGATAATTATTACTATTATTCACACTCAAATAGTCATATGTTTCTATGTGAATTTGACCCATTGGCAATTGAACCGAACAACTTTACCTCTAGACCCATTGGCCATTGAACACCTATTGTATTGGTACTTGTTTTTGTAGCAAATGATACATTTACATAGGAAAATGAACCCTTGAAAACTGAGTTGGGACCCTTTAGGACGGGAAATGTACCCTCTTTTGTTGTATTTGCATTTATTTTTTTATAAACAGTATAATAACATTGTTATGTAGCAATAGGTTATGTATAATTGTAATACCCCGAAATTTTTAAACTCGATTTATTAAAATTAAATATATTTATTAGCTTGATTTCGTTTTAAATGAATTACGAATAATCGAATTTCGATATTTTAAGCGTTTTTACGATTTATTTTAACGATAAATTTATAAACGAAAAATTATTTATTTTTCGAATTATTTTAGCTAAACATTTCTATTTTTAGTAGTTTCCATAAATGGCTGAATTTTGGCCTAATCTTGTGAAATTGCCCTTAAAAGAGTCAAAATTCCCTTTTCTCTTTTCCTGCTTGCTTTCCACGTACAAATGAGTGGAGAATTTTTCTTCCTCCTCCTCTTCCCTAAAAACCAGTTCTATTCATTGCAAAGTCCCAATTGCTTTTCTTTTCTTCAATTACAAAATTCAGTTCAATTCTGAAATTCAACATCAAAAATCAAACCAAAAACCAAGTTCACTTCCCTTTTTGTTTCTCTTTGAATCGAACCACCACCAATGCTCAACCACCACTGTCGCAGCCGCCCAACACCACCACCAACCACCTCTGACTACCACCCCTACCACCGTCGACCCCCTCCAGCACAACCACATGCCCCACCGTCTCCCCTCTCCTCTCCCACGAATCCCCTGCTCCCTCCCCTGTATCTTTTTCTCTTTCCTTGCTCGCACCACCACACCGCAACCAACTCACCACCTTCTAAACCCAATACCGCCCCAAAATCCACGGCGAGCCGCCCTTGTCTTCACCCAAAACTGACCGAAAAACCAACCCCAAACTCCCCTGCTTTTCTCTTCCTTGTTCGCACCCCTTCCTCCTCCCTTTACTGTTATGCCGCCGCCAACCACCAATCCCCACCGTCACCATCACCGTCTAAATATCCGGCGAAGCTCAACCCAGCCACCACCCTTCGGGATCCCCTGTGCCGTGCACCCCCCTCCCCTGCTTCCAATTCGTGCCCCCTTTCCTTTTCTCAAAAATCCAAAACTAAGGTTTCTAAGTTAAACTCAAAATTTAAAGTTGGGCCAAACCATTTTGGGCCTTGGGTAAGACCAGATCTGAATTTTCAGATTTTTAATTTGGCCATAGTTATGTTTTAATAAGTTTTTATAATCTAATTAATTACTAATGAAATTGTTTATTATAATATTATTATTTTTCAAGTAGAAAAATATGTATATATTTAATTTCCGGTTTACTAAAAATTCACTACCTTGAATTAATAAAAATGAAATTTAAATAATATTTCCATGAAAACTTGATTTATAAAATATATATGTATTTCGATTGAAAATTCGAATAATAATAATATTTCGTTAAATTTCGAAATTATATTTTATTAAAATTCGTTATTTATAAATTCGTTACTTATAAAATTTATGATTTTATAAAACATCGATTTAAAATTATTTATCGACCTAGTACTAATTAAATGATTTATTATTTTGAAAGAAATTGGACTCGGAGCTCAGGACGAACGAACCAACGAAAATCCTTAGCAAAATCGCGGAAGTGAGGTAACGGCTATTGCTAGTACCCGCAATCCCCTTATAAATATGATTTATGAAATTATGACGTTATGATTGAATTTATGAATTAAATGTTTTGATGTGTTTTATGGATTGTGGGATGAAATATGATTTGTTTGAATTGTTTATTATAATATGATTTGATTGAGTTTTCTCATAAAATTATGTTTATGCAATGCTTTGAAAGAAATAATATGTTTATTGATCCCAGGATCAAAATGATGTTTTATGAGCTAAATGAGTTATGTTATTTCGAACTGAAATACAAGCCAAGGCTTGGTAAAATTATACAAAACATGATAAATGAAAGTGAAAGACCTGGTTTGTCTGGCGGTATATAAACTACCATCTTCCTATCTATCGGTCATGAATGCACCACGGACACCTGTCCACCCATGGATTACGAGCCCAGGCTCCCATGGTTTATGAGCCCAGGCTCAGGGCCCAGGCCCCATGTTACGATGAGCCCAGGCTCTTATGGGCCCAGGCCCAGTGGAGAATTCCTTCACGGTTCGTACTTGCCGACAACTAGCATGTTAAATTGCAAAGTTTATGAATGAATTGAATATGATGTTTTATTAAATGTTTTACTTATTCTATTCTCCCTGTGTTATTAAATAAAATGAATTGAAATGAATTTACGCTGCTAGAATAGTTCGTTACTGAGTCTTCGGCTCACCGTTTTGTTTTCCGTTTTAGGTACTGCGGGGAATGATGGACACGAGTAGTGGCGAGGAGTTTCACTTTAATATTATCCACCTAGTTTATGTTTACGGTTCTAATAGTTTAATAAGTTTTAATTAAAGACTTTTAGTAAGTTATGCACTTTTATTTTGATAATATAAAGGATTATATATATATTTTGGAGTATTTAAAGGCTTATGATTGATGGTTGCCTTGTAATTTCCGAAAAGGAAGTTACGGCAGGTAATGTCCCGACCAATTAGGTTAATTCCGCTGCTAATTATGTGTTAATTATTGAATTAGAGGTCGGGGCGTTACAGTTTGGTATCAGAGCCAAGGTTCTGGACCATAAGTGCTAAACCTTACTGGTTTTGCACGTAATAGAATTCATTAGGCTTTAAGAAAAGAGTTTTAAGGAATTGGTTACAAAGGAATATTCTAAAATCATGTTAAGTTAAAATGAATATGAGTGTGAGTGTAGGAACGGGATGAACGGGTTTATTTTCTATGATTTATTTGCTTTCATTTGTTGAGACATGTTATGTTGAATGTTGTCTGTCGAGGTATGAATGATGTCACCAAGGGCTCGCAACGAGCAATCCGTTCATAATGATTATGCCATATCGATGCAATTATGAGTGTTTTCTTTCCTAGTGATTGTGAATTAGAAATTGTCCTATGATGTTAGAGAAAGTTGAGTTTTAGTATCCCTTGACCTATCTAGATCTGATGTAATTTTGGGAATAAGTTGGTTGAATATGAAGCTAACACTAATTTTTTGAGGTATAGTG
This sequence comes from Spinacia oleracea, assembly GCF_020520425.1. Lineage (NCBI taxonomy): Eukaryota > Viridiplantae > Streptophyta > Magnoliopsida > Caryophyllales > Amaranthaceae > Spinacia > Spinacia oleracea. The sequence goes on from NC_079488.1 coordinate 105,400,180, forward strand.
TGACCAAAATGCCAAATGAGGATAGGATTGCATTCCATAAGTTAGTAAGAAAACCAACGATGCAAATTGTCACTGCTTTGAAAGCTCCGGTGGTGAATTTTTCTAGTTATCCTTGTAGTGTTTTCGATCACCACTCACTGACACAACTATCGTTTATGAATATATTTCCCTGAAAAGAAACCTAGTATGCCTCCACAGAGAGAATTAAACTTTAGCATTAAAGTAATCACAAGATCCACCCCTATTCCTAAAGCACCTATAGAATGACATCAACTGAGTTGCAAAGAATTGAAGAATCAATTAGATGATTTACTTGGATAAGGGTATATTCAACTGAGTACATCACTTTTGGGGAGCCCTGTCATATTTATGAGGAAAAATGATGAAACATTGAGGTTATGCATAGATTATAGAAAGTTGGACAAGAATAAATATCCTTTATCCCGCATTGATGATTTGTTTGACTAACTTCAAGGTGCAAAAGTGTTTTCAAAAATAGATTTGAGGTCTAGATACCATCAACTTTACAATAAAGTTGAGGATATTCCAAGGACAACCTTTAGAACCAACTATGGTTACCACGAGTTCGTTGTAATACCTTTTGGGTTAACTAATGCATCAGCTGTATTTATGGATTTAACGAACCGCATTTTTTTTAAACCATACCTTGATAAGTTTGTAGTTGTTTCCATTGATGACATTTTGGGTATATTCTAAGAGTAATGAGAAGCACAAGGAGCATCTGAGGAAAGTGTTAGATATGTTAATTGAAAATCAATTATGTGCTAAGTTGTCAAAGTGTAAATTCTGGCTTAAGGAAATATCGTTTTGAGGTCATATCATTTCTGAGAAAGGTGTATCTGTTGATCATGAGAAAGTAAAAGCAATCGTGGAATACCCTAGACCAACCAATGTTCCTGAAGTATGAAATTTTATGGGTTTAGCTGAAGATTATCGAAGATTTATTTAAGATTTCTCTAAGGTTGCCTTACCCACAATCCGATTTGTTAGGAAGAATATCAAATTTATGGGGAATGATGATTGTGAATCTGCAATTTGAGAACTTAAGAGATGAAGGAAATAATGCCCTTGGTCTAAGTATGCATTCTATGTTAAGTCTAATAAATGCGGTTCAGTATTAATTAACAAGTTAATAATTCAGTGAGATCAAGTGAGCTGAATGCCTAGCTAGAGGCCGCTTCAGTTCAAGTGGAATTAATGATATTAATCCACAGCTTACTCTTGACTGAACCCGTAGGGTCACACAAATAGTACGTAAACGGATCAAGTATTTAATGGCATTAAATACTCCATCTATGAATATTCGGAACCGACGGATCTTGGTTTCAGTGGGAGCTAAGATCGTCACAGGCAAGAAATGAATACTCCGGAAACGATGATATTGCCGGAAACGGAAATATGGATCGTATCGGAAATATAAATATTATCCAAGTCGTAGATGTTGCCGGAAACGGAAACATTGTACGTATCGGAAAATATTATCGGAAATGGAAATATTGCCGGAAACGGAAATATTGTCAGAATCGGAAATATTACCGGAATCGGAAAATAATTCCGGAAACGGAAATATTAAATATTTGTTCGAAACGGAAATTAATTCCGGAATCGGAAATATTAAATATTGTTCGTATCGGAAATGAATTCCGGAATCGGAAAATTTAATCGGAAGCGCATCGTACGAATAAGCATCGGACGAGGCCTGCCGGACGAGGCCCAGCACGAAGCCAGGCCATCGCCCAGCAAGCCAAGCGCGCCGCACAAACAGCCACGCCAGGCCCAGCGCAAGGCCAGGCCCAGCAGGCTGCGCAGCGCGCGCAGCGCGCAGCGCGCGCGGGCGCTGCGTGGGCTGCTGCTCGCGCGCACGCATGGGGGCCCATCGTGGCTGTCGTGCGTGTGTGTGCAAGTGTTTGTGTTCGTGCACGTTTCCTAAAACATGCAGAGTTCGGTTAATGATTAAATTCCTAATTCTATTTGATAAATTAATTAAATTAGAGTTCTTGTAGGATTCTAGGTTTAATTAATTTGTATCTGAATAGGATTTCGATTCCCTTTCCATACCCCTATAAATATGAGGCTAGGGATCACAATTTATAACAAGTTTCAAAGTATTCAAAAGTGAGTTTTTTGAGAGAAAATTAAAACACACATCTTGCTCATAAAAGTGCCGAAATTTTCTAGTACCTTAAGGGCGATTCTAGTTGGTCAATCTTAAGGCGGATCCGGACGTGCTGTGGACTATCTACGGAGGGACGACACTTGGAGTCCTAAAGACTTGTTCTTGTTCGGTTCGGGCGCAGCTAGGGAGGGCACGCAACAAAGAGTATGCATCTAAATTATGCTATATGATTATGTGTAAATAATATGTTGTCCTGGGTTAATGGTTGTTTCCGCATGATCTATGTAATGTCATATGTATCATAACCTAACAGTGGTATCAGAGCCCCTTATTATTTTCATAATCTAAATTGCATGAACATGGTTAAATATTACAAATTTGCAATAATTAAAAGGGGTGATTAATTTTCGTAATTGTTAATTAATTGCAAATTGCGTTTATTTAATTATACGTACGCAGTTTTTCGGCAGTTTCTTCGTTACTCATCCAAATTGAGTGATTTTTGTGTCAATTCCGCATGTAAAAGGCATTCTAAAATTTTGACAAAAATAGTGTTTTTCTGCCGAACCCAGAATTCTCAAATTCGAAGCCTAACTATGACTTTTCGAAGGTTTTAGTTTTTCGAATGCAAAATTTCGTAAATTTAAGATGTTAAATTAAATATTTGCGATTCTTGTTGATAAATCTTGAATTTTTGATTGACCTACTGCATATGTTTAACAAGTTTGAATGCCTAGTCTTGTTAATTATGCAATCTAATTTGTAATTATGATTAATTTGTTGAAAATTAGAATAATTTAGAATTAATTTGATTTTCATAATTAATTGTAATTTAATTAGAAACCTATGATTAAAAACCACCATAAAAATTGTAAATTTATGATAAATTTTAAATTTTTATGACCTAGACTTGAATCCATAACAATCGGAAATCAATTGGAGAATAAATTTTCGATTTTTCGCCCTAAAATTATGAAATTAATATTATTTATTAATTTGTCATTAATTTTAAATATAAATTTTAAATTTTTATGCGATTCGTTCATAAAACTTGCACGCACGAAGCAATGGACGCTTCGTGTTACCCTTAAGGGGTGTTGTATAATGCGGGCATGCGACGACGAGCAAGGGAGCTCGTCGCCCATGCGGCACGAATGTAATGAGCAAGGGCGTAGTGCACGAGCACAAGGCAGCAGCCCTGCCTTGTGTCGTGTGCCACGAGCAATGGACGAATGGGCATGGGCGAAGGGCGAGCCAAGGCAGTCGCGTGTGGGCAGCAAGCGAGCTGCGCCACAACGTGCGCTGCCTCGCACAAGAGCGCGCAGCCTCGCGCGCAGCGAGCGCAAGCTCGCGTGCCACGAGCGCTGCGCCCAGCATTGCTCGCGCGCACAACGAGCGAGGACTCGCGCGCACAGCCAGCATTGCTCGCGCGCACAACGAGCTATGTCGCCCGCCCAGCGAGCGATGTCGCCCGCCCAGCGAGCGATGCCGCGCGCCCAGCGAGCGATGGCTCGCGCGCCCAGCGAGCGATGGCTCGCGCGCCCAGCGAGCGATGTCGCGCGCCCAGCGAGCGATGTCGCGCGCGCACTGCGAGCGATAGCTCGCGTGCGATGAGCGCTGGCGCGCGCAGCGAGCACCAATGCGTGCGGAGGTTTGCGATGGGGATGCAGCAGCTATGCGACGAGCGCATGGGCTGCGCGCACATGGCCAGCAATGGCTGTGTGCGTGCGGCCCATGGGCGTGCAACGCGTAGGGTGTTTGCGTTACGATTAGATCGTTTTGAATGTTTAATTTGAAAATTTCAGTTCACGTAATTTTAATTAATTTTAAAATTAATAATTTAAATTAATTTCTTGGATTTTAATTTTGAATATTGTAATTATAATAAATGTTATTTATTCTAATTATTTTACTAAAATTAAAATCATGAATTAATTTAAATACGACTGAAATTAAATTAAACTTTTTGGATTCAATTATAAATTGATATGAGCTTTAAATTTTAATTAAATTTGTATGTTTCCGGTTGGACTAGAAATACATTTTTATGTTTAAAATTAGTAAAGCATATAAATTTATTGGTTTAAGTGGGAGCGCTTTTTAGTCATAAACTCTTGATTAGGTCTACGAATCCTTAAGGTTAAAACAACTTGATTAGAATTAATAAGGACTGAATAATTGGTAGATTATTGGTGCCCTTGATTAATTGCTGCAAATGTTTACATGATGCATAATGTGTTTTACTAACCAGCTATGTGGGCCATTCATGATAATGAATGGGTGAATGGTATATATTGTATATGTACTGTTTTGCAGGTTATGAAGTGACTAGTATGGCCCAAATAGAATAGAAAATATGGTCTGCGTACCATTAATTTGAATGTAATTGGTCTAAAGTACCAAAGTTATTTTTCAAATTCAAATATGGTCTGCGTACCATCAAATAGTTGTAATTAGTTATAGCTTATCCTATTTGAAGAAAATGGTGCCTCCCACGGAGATTTTCAAGACGGACTTTGAAGTCAAAACTTCAAGATGAAGTCGGGCCATACTAGATCACATTTATCTTATGCATGTTTTAAGTTATTTATTGTTTTAAATATGTCTTAAAATGCATGAGATCAAAAGCTTGATTATGTTGCATGATTAAGGATTTTAGTTCACTTAAAATCTAACCAACATAGTAAGAGCCTTAAGTTCCAAACTTAAAAATTGAGTTAAAAGGTGCCATGCCAAAATATACACTTGCTTGGATATCCTTTACATCAATCTAGTAATAGTTTTCGCTCAGCGAGGTGTTACTTATTGGTCCTAAAGGGGCAAGGTACGTACACAAATAATTGTGAGTACATGTTAGTTTTGGTGAAACTCAACGATATAAGTAAGGAGTCCTTTTATGTCGTGGCAAATTCGATAGGTTTACCTAATAAGTTCTTAGACGTACCTATCAACCAAGAATAGTTTCTAGACTATTAGCAAAAGGCTTTTGCTTACCTAAGATGTTCTAGGATTAAGTCGACAAACTGTGCTTAGTTCTTCAATGATTTTAGGATCTTGGAATCATTTTATTCACACCTGCCGGAACACATAACTTGAATAAAATGCTTAATAAACATTGAATTATGCATGTATGCTAGAATTTAAGTTTATTAAGAGAAACTGTGAATGGTTATTTATTTGTTTATTCTTTTCAATTGTAGTTTTTAATATGGCAAACAACAATTCATTCAACATTCGATCAATTCTCGAAAAGGAGAAGTTGAACGGGAAAAACTTCCTTGACTGGCAAAGGAACTTGCAAATAGTTCTTATGCAGGAAGAAAAGGAGTATGTCCTAGATGAGGCGATGCCCGAAGCTGCAGGCGACGGGGTCACTCAGGCAGCCCTCAATCGTTGGATTGATGCCAACAAGGATGTGAAATGTCTAATGCTCGCCACCATGAGTGCGGATCTACAGAAAACGTTCATCAACTCAGATGCTTTCACAATCATCAGTGAGTTGAAGAACATGTTCCAAGATCTGGCTCGAGTCGAAAGATTCGAGACTCATAGGCAAATTCTTGAGACTAAGCTTAAGAAAGGCGAGCCCGTAAGTCCACATGTTCTCAAAATGATTGGACTCATTGAGAATATGAGTCGGCTGGATCAGCAGTTTTCTCAGGAAATGGCTATAGACACCATCCTCCATTCTCTTCATAGCGGGTATGATCAGTTCAAACTGAACTACAGTATGAATAGTCTGGACAAAACGCTCACTGAGCTTCACGGTATGCTGAAGACCGCTGAAAAGACGCTCAAAAGTGATAAGCAGGATGTGCTTATGGTGCGTGGGGGCAAGTTCAAGAAATCTGGAAAGAAGAGGAATGCTAAGAAAGGTGGCAACAAGGCCAGCCCAACTAAGCAAACTGGCGCCAAATCTGCAAAGAGGAAGGTCAGTCAACCCACTTCTGAATCCGAATGCTTCTACTGCAAAAAGAAGGGGCATTGGAAGAGAGATTGCTTGAAGCTAAAGGAAGATCAGAAGAACGGAACAGTCGTTCCATCTTCAGGTATTTTCGTTATAGACTGTATACTTGCTAATTCAACTTCTTGGGTATTAGATACAGGTTGTGGCTCACACTTATGTTCCAATCCACAGGGACTAAGAAGAAGTAGAAAGTTAAGCAAGGGTGAAGTCGACCTACGAGTGGGAAATGGAGCACGGATTGCTGCATTAGCCGCAGGAACTTACTATTTGTCGTTGCCCTCCGGGCTAGTTTTGGAACTGGAAGAATGTTTCCATGTTCCAAGTCTTACTAAAAACATCATTTCAGTTTCTTGCTTAGATGCTAAGGGATTTTCCTTTTTAATAAAAGACAATAGTTGTTCGTTTTATTTTAAAGAGATGTTTTATGGATCTGCTAGATTAGTCAATGGACTTTATTTATTAGATCACGACAAACAAGTATATAACATAAATACCAAAAAGGCCAAAAAGGATGATTCAGATCTCACCTATCTGTGGCATTGTCGATTAGGTCATATAAACTTGAAACGCTTAGAAAGACTTCAAAATGAAGGAATTCTAGAACCATTTGACTTAGAGGATTATGGTAAATGCGAATCATGTTTACTTGGCAAAATGACAAAGCAACCTTTCTCTAAAGTTGGAGAAAGAGCAAATGAACTATTGGGTTTAATCCATACAGATGTATGTGGACCAATGAGTACAAATGCTAGAGGTGGTTTCAGCTACTTTATCACTTTCACTGATGACTTCAGTAGGTATGGTTATGTCTACCTAAGGAAGCATAAGTCTGAATCCTTTGACAAATTCAAGGAATTTCAGAGTGAAGTAGAGAATCAATTAGGCAAGAAGATTAAGGCACTGCGGTCTGATAGAGGCGGTGAATATCTGAGCTATGAATTTGATGACCATCTGAAAGAATGTGGAATTCTATCAGAATTGACTCCTCCTGGAACACCACAATGGAACGGTGTGTCAGAACGGAGGAACAGAACCTTGCTAGACATGGTCAGGTCAATGATGGGTCAGGCCGAACTTCCATTAGAATTTTGGGGACATGCAATAAATACAGCTGCACTCACTATAAATAGAGCTCCGTCTAAAGCTGTCGAAAAGACTCCATACGAATTATGGTTTGGAAAGCCTCCAAATGTGTCTTTTCTTAAGATTTGGGGATGTGAAGTATACGTCAAACGATTAATTTCAGACAAACTTCATCCAAAATCTGACAAATGTATCCTTGTGGGCTATCCAAAGGAAACAAAGGGGTATTACTTCTACAATACATCTGAGAACAAAGTGTTTGTTGCTCGAGATGGTGTCTTTTTGGAGAAGGATCACATTTCCAAAATGACAAGTGGGAGAAAAGTAGACCTCGAAGAAATTCGAGTCGAACAACAAACTCTAGAGAATGCTCAAGATGACATTCAGGATGAAACTCAGAGATCTTTAGAAGAATCTGGTGAGAATCATGGTCAATCTAGAAATGTTACCCCGCGTAGATCGCAAAGATATAGATCTCAACCGGAAAGGTACTTAGGTATTTTGACGAACGAGAGCTATGACGTTCTATTACTTGAAAGTGATGAACCTGCGACTTACAAACAAGCTATGACGAGCCCTAGCTCCAAGCAATGGCAAGAAGCCATGCAATCTGAATTAGACTCCATGTCTGAAAACCAAGTATGGGATTTGGTCGATTTGCCAGATGGCTACCAAGCCATTGGAAGCAAATGGGTTTTCAAACTGAAAAAGGACAAGGATGGGAAACTTGAAGTTTTCAAAGCTAGATTGGTTGCAAAAGGTTACAGGCAAGTCCACGGTGTGGATTACGATGAAACCTTTTCACCAGTTGCAATGCTAAAGTCTATTCGAATAATGTTAGCAATCGCTGCATATTACGATTACGAAATATGGCAGATGGATGTCAAAACTGCTTTCTTAAACGGCGTTTTAACAGAAACTGTGTTTTTGACACAGCCTGAAGGTTTTGAGGATCCAAAGAATGCTAAAAAGGTATGCAAGCTAAAGAAGTCAATCCACGGATTGAAGCAGGCATCCAGGAGCTGGAATATACGTTTTGATGAAGCCGTCAATGACTTTGGTTTCATCAAGAACGCGGACGAATCTTGTGTATACAAGAAGGTCAGTGGGAGCAAAATTGCTTTCCTAGCATTATATGTCGACGACATATTGCTTATCGGAAATGACATTCCTATGTTGAACTCTGTCAAGATTTGGCTTGGGAAATGTTTTTCGATGAAGGATCTAGGAGAAGCACAGTACATATTGGGCATCAAGATTTACAGAGATAGATCTAAAAAGATGATTGGACTTAGTCAAAGCACTTATATCAATAAGGTGCTTGATAGGTTCAAGATGGCGGACTCCAAGCGAGGCTACCTACCCATGTCTCATGGAATGACTCTAAGCAAGACTCAGTGCCCAAAAACACTTGATGAGCGTAGACGAATGAATGGGATTCCATATGCATCATTGATTGGTTCAATAATGTATGCTATGATATGTACACGCCCAGATGTTGCGTACGCACTCAGTGCTACGAGCAGATACCAGTCAGACCCAGGAGAGGCGCATTGGACTGCTGCCAAGAATATTCTGAAGTACCTGAAAAGGCACAAAGATGACTTCCTGGTCTATGGTGGAGATGATGAATTAATTGTTAAAGGCTATACGGACGCAAGTTTCCAAACCGACAAAGATGATTTTAGATCACAGTCTGGGTTTGTCTTCTGCCTCAACGGAGGAGCAGTAAGCTGGAAAAGTGCTAAGCAAAGCACCATTGCGGATTCTACAACTGAAGCGGAGTACATTGCTGCACATGAAGCAGCAAAGGAAGCTATATGGCTAAGGAAGTTCATAGGTGAACTTGGTGTAGTCCCCTCCATTAAAGGACCAATAGCCCTGTATTGTGATAATAACGGAGCTATGCACAGGCAAAAGAGCCTAGACACCACCAGAGAGTCAAGCATGTACTTCGTAGATTTCACCTTCTACGAGAGTTCGTTGAAAGAAAAGAAGTCGAGATAAGCAAAATTGGAACTGATGACAACATATCAGATCCATTAACTAAACCTCTGCCGCAGGCGAAGCACAACTCGCACACTGCAGCTATGGGAATCAAGCATATTGGAGAATGGCTTTGATGTCTCTGTTTAATGTTTTAAAGTTTTAGAGTTTAAATCTTTGTAAAACATTATTGGTTAATCATTCACAATAAATGAAATGAATTCATTTTTCCATTTAATTTGTGGTTTATTAAATGATGAGTCCCTTCAATTTGACGATATATTCAAGATAGACTGTCAGGACCAGTCCTGTGACTAAGAAATGTCTATCAAGTGAACTTGAATGTCAAAGGTTGAAAATGGTCCCTAATCGAAGTTTTCTATAAAATTGGACGCATAGAAAACGTTAGACGATTAGAATGCAAGATGACTAGTAGTTCTGTTTCTTGAACTATGTGGACATGGCAATGTCATAATCATTTGCATAGATACTTACTTTGGGAAGACTAGTATCGGACAAGACCTATGAAACTTTACTGAAAGAGATGAAAATCTGTCATGAGTAAATTTCATTAAATTATTAGACACTAAATCCTCAATACCTGAGTGATTTAAGATTACTTGTTTGAGAACTGGTTGCTTTGACGTTGACCAACCGTCGCACCGTAAAAGGAGGCTATAAAGGCAACGCTCAGGTAATCACCTATCAAACGAAGTCTAATCTCAAGATCGCAAGATTGGGATTGTCCTCCCATAAATCGGGATGAGATGCTTAAAAGTTGTACAAGGCCACTCGGAGAGCTAGAAACTGTGAAATGCATGGCCGTGCTCGGATGAATCATAGACTATGATTATCTGTTTATTTGATCAGTTGAACTCTGAAACCGAGGAACACCTCTGGACGTAATAAGGATGACAACTCTTACCTTATGTTCAAGAGCAAGCATCGAGCGACAAAGGAATTAGGAAATGCACACTTGTCCCTAAGGACAAGTGGGAGACTGAAGGAAATAATGCCCTTGGTCCAAGTATGCATTCTATGTTAAGTCTAATAAATGCGGTTCAGTATTAATTAACAAGTTAATAATTCAGTGAGATCAAGTGAGCTGAATGCCTAGCTAGAGGTCGCTTCAGTTCAAGTGGAATTAATGATATTAATCCACATCTTACTCTTGACTGAACCCGTAGGGTCACACAAATAGTACGTAAACGGATCAAGTATTTAATGGCATTAAATACTCCATCTATGAATATTCGGAACCGACGGATCTTGGTTTCAGTGGGAGCTAAGATCGTCACAGGCAAGAAATGAATACTCCGGAAACGATGATATTGCCGGAAACGGAAATATGGATCGTATCGGAAATATAAATATTATCCAAGTCGTAGATGTTGCCGGAAACGGAAACATGGTACGTATCGGAAAATATTATCGGAAATGGAAATATTGCCGGAAACGGAAATATTGTCAGAATCGGAAATATTACCGGAATCGGAAAATAATTCCGGAAACGGAAATATTAAATATTTGTTCGAAACGGAAATTAATTCCGGAATCGGAAATATTAAATATTGTTCGTATCGGAAATGAATTCCGGAATCGGAAAATTTAATCGGAAGCGCATCGTACGAATAAGCATCGGACGAGGCCTGCCGGACGAGGCCCAGCACGAAGCCAGGCCATCGCCCAGCAAGCCAAGCGCGCCGCACAAACAGCCACGCCAGGCCCAGCGCAAGGCCAGGCCCAGCAGGCTGCGCAGCGCGCACAGCGCGCACAGCACGCGCAGCGCGCAGCGCGCGCGGGCGCTGCGTGGGCTGCTGCTCGCGCGCACGCATGGGGGCCCATCGTGGTTTCCGTGCGTGTGTGTGAAAGTGTTTGTGTTCGTGCACGTTTCCTAAAACATGCAGAGTTCGGTTAATGATTAAATTCCTAATTCTATTTGATAAATTAATTAAATTAGAGTTCTTGTAGGATTCTAGGTTTAATTAATTTGTATCTGAATAGGATTTCGATTCCCTTTCCATACCCCTATAAATATGAGGCTAGGGCTCACAATTTATAACAAGTTTCAAAGTATTCAAAAGTGAGTTTTTTGAGAGAAAATTAAAACACACATCTTGCTCATAAAAGTGCCAAAATTTTCTAGTACCTGAAGGGCGATTCTAGTTGGTCAATCTTAAGGCGGATCCGGACGTGCTGTGGACTATCTACGGAGGGACGACACTTGGAGTCCTAAAGACTTGTTCTTGTTCGGTTCGGGCGCAGCTAGGGAGGGCACGCAACAAAGAGTATGCATCTAAATTATGCTATATGATTATGTGTAAATAATATGTTGTCCTGGGTTAATGGTTGTTTCCGCATGATCTATGTAATGTCATATGTATCATAACCTAACAAGAGACGTATCACCATTGCCTATTTCCTTGGCTTCCTTTTGAAACTGAGAGATTTGTTGTTTATAGTAATACTTCTAAACCTGGAATACGATGTGTAAAAATGAAACAGGAAGGTCATAGATGATTCTCTCGCCAACTCCAAGTCCCTGAATAGAACTACCTTACTTATGATCTTGATATACAATACCTTACTAGAAAAGCTAATTTTATTATAGATGCTTGAGTCAAAATCTTACCTAAATTCGATCCTACCTTTCTACGAGCCAAACAAGATGATATGTAAAACCTAGAAGTGAAGTTGTTAAGAATAAAGGAAATGTTTGTTTAAATGCGTTAAGTCAGTACCGAGACCAACTTTGATTGATGAGACTAAGGAAATATTTGTTATGGAAGTCAAGTTCCTTAAGGATAAAGGAAACGTTTGCTTGAATGCGAGGCCAACTTTGAATTATGATATTAGGAAAGCACGAGTTAAGGATTTGCAATAGGAACAAATAATCGTTGCGGAAGTCATGACCATTACGTTCGAGATTATTCTGAGCTATCACCATCAGCTACACGTACTAAAAGATCGTCTATTGACAACGAACATAGAACCAATGACGTTGTTAGCATGCCTCAGAAACCCATGAATGGAGTGGATTAAATGATACCAATGATGCTTGTAATGCTTTTCTAATGATTCTGTAATCGCCCATGTTACTCGTTGATACTCTTCCATTTATAATTTATCATATATGTTCAGAGTCATACCAAATAGGTTAATATGTGTAGGTTGTTAAGTACTAGGTGATTTGAGAAAGTTTAGACATATTTAAATGTTGTAATGTAAAGATTATAGGTTGGCAAATATAAGGACTGTTGAAATTTATTCATGTAACAAAATGAGAGTAAGTTACTCCAATGACTAAGGGACAAAAAGTTCGAAATTGAAAGTTTATCAGACAACTAGGGAAAGGAACATTTTAGTTGCCTATAGTAAGTGTGCGAATATATTTCAAAGAGGATATATGATAGACCCCTTTAGAGCGAACACGGTTTTAGGTTTCACCCTATCATTCTGTCGTGAGATGAGTTAATCTAATTGAGGTAATCATTTGAAGAACGATAACATGAAGATGTCACTTGGGAACCCCGATCTTATGAGCAAAGAAACGATAATGTATGAGTATTATAGAGGACCAAGATAAGTTACCATTGTGCGTCATACATTTGGTATCAATAGAATTGGTACAAAAGTAGTTTTTAAGGTTCGTTGAGCTATTAAGAATATATTAGAGGTTGTAAACCAAATACCATAAAGTTAGCTGAAATTATTTTGGGATTATCAATTGTATGTGAGATCTTGATGAATCATAATTAAGACCCGTGCTTTGATACATTAGTAAACCTACCTATGGATAGTTTAAGAATTTTGGAGAAACCTAAGGAACAAATTTGAAGAAAATACAGGAGTTCTGGAAGTTTCGAAATATGTCAAGTTGGCAAGAAAGTAGTTTCGAAGGCTATGGAATGGCAATCTAGAATGAACAACCTAGACTAATCTATGCTAAAGTATCTATCATGCATATGTTTTGGGTATATGTAGAAGTCTCAACCAGGCTATGTTCAAGGATCGAGTCTCGTAATTTGGGCTGAGCCCTCCATTGTTGAAAGAATTTGACTTAGGAGAGAAATTGTTGAACACCATTGTTTTGAAGTAAAATCAAAGAAACGCATGTTGAAGGACTAAAAGATGATTGATATGCCTCTATTAAGGAAGCTAAGAAGTTAAATAGAAATATTATGAACCCCACATGAGTTATGTTAAAAGACCCATATGAGTTGACACATGAATAAGATCTTGAGGATTCTACCAAGATAAGTTATCAAGAATTAATCTATCAATAAGGTTGATGCTAGCATTGAATATTAGAAAATTCGAAAAGAATGATTGAGGAACGCAATGGGATTGAGATTAGAAAATCAACATATGACATGTCTGTAGGACGAGGTAGTCTGAACTAAGTTCTTTGGAGCTAGATGGTTTCGTATAAAGGCACACTGGATGGCTTAACATTGTTGGCAAAATCTGAGGTTTTTTCGACTTAGAATATAAAGGATAAGTAACAAAGTCATATGTCTAACGATGTATTCCTAGTCACATGATTGGACTCGAACCCCTGCAACGAGCGTAGTCAACAAAGTTATCTGACGTAAAAGAAAAGATCGAAGATTGAAATCAAAACGAATCAAGTAATGAAAGTCAACGACAAGATTCCTGGAACAAAGGAGCCCAATAGCAAATGAAAGCGAATTTCAAACATTCGTCTAAGAATGATATGATGTACGAATCACTATGTTTTCTGTGAATGTGTAATGTATCAACCATGCTTATGCGTGAGATCAAATGATTGTTATGACCTGTATGTTTTCAATGAATGACGAATAGAACGATTAAGTATGAGTTGAATGATTTCTATGAAAGGCTAGTTCGACTGAGCTCCAGTTTCGAGGACGAAACTTTTTCTAAGGGGGTAAGGATGTAATACCCCGAAATTTTTAAACTCGATTTATTAAAATTAAATATATTTATTAGCTTGATTTCGTTTTAAATGAATTACGAATAATCGAATTTTGATATTTTAAGCGTTTTTACGATTTATTTTAACGATAAATTTATAAACGAAAAATTATTTATTTTTCGAATTATTTTAGCTAAACATTTCTATTTTTAGTAGTTTCCATAAATGGCTGAATTTTGGCCTAATCTTGTGAAATTGCCCTTAAAAGAGTCAAAATTCCCTTTTCTCTTTTCCTGCTTGCTTTCCACGTACAAATGAGTGGAGAATTTTTCTTCCTCCTCCTCTTCCCTAAAAACCAGTTCTATTCATTGCAAAGTCCCAATTGCTTTTCTTTTCTTCAATTACAAAATTCAGTTCAATTCTGAAATTCAACATCAAAAATCAAACCAAAAACCAAGTTCACTTCCCTTTTTGTTTCTCTTTGAATCGAACCACCACCAATGCTCAACCACCACTGTCGCAGCCGCCCAACACCACCACCAACCACCTCTGACTACCACCCCTACCACCGTCGACCCCCCTCCAGCACAACCACATGCCCCACCGTCTCCCCTCTCCTCTCCCACGAATCCCATTCTCCCTCCCCTGTATCTTTTTCTCTTTCCTTGCTCGCACCACCACACCGCAACCAACTCACCACCTTCTAAACCCAATACCGCCCCAAAATCCACGACGAGCCGCCCTTGTCTTCACCCAAAACTGACCGAAAAACCAACCCCAAACTCCCCTGCTTTTCTCTTCCTTGTTCGCACCCCTTCCTCCTCCCTTTACTGTTATGCCGCCGCCAACCACCAATCCCCACCGTCACCATCACCGTCTAAATATCCGGCGAAGCTCAACCCAGCCACCACCCTTCGGGATCCCCTGTGCCGTGCACCCCCCTCCCCTGCTTCCAATTCGTGCCCCTTTTCCTTTTCTCAAAAATCCAAAACTAAGGTTTCTAAGTTAAACTCAAAATTTAAAGTTGGGCCAAACCATTTTGGGCCTTGGGTAAGACCAGATCTGAATTTTCAGATTTTTAATTTGGCCATAGTTATGTTTTAATAAGTTTTTATAATCTAATTAATTACTAATGAAATTGTTTATTATAATATTATTATTTTTCAAGTAGAAAAAAATGTATATATTTAATTTCCGTTTTACTAAAAATTCACTACCTTGAATTAATAAAAATGAAATTTAAATAATATTTCCATGAAAACTTGATTTATAAAATATATATGTATTTCGATTGAAAATTCGAATAATAATAATATTTCGTTAAATTTCGAAATTATATTTTATTAAAATTCGTTATTTATAAATTCGTTACTTATAAAATTTATGATTTTATAAAACATCGATTTAAAATTATTTACCGACCTAGTACTAATTAAATGATTTATTTTTTTTGAAAGAAATTGGACTCGGAGCTCAGGACGAACGAACCAACGAAAATCCTTAGCAAAATCGCGGAAGTGAGGTAACGGCTATTGCTAGTACCCGCAATCCCCTTATAAATATGATTTATGAAATTATGACGTTATGATTGAATTTATGAATTAAATGTTTTGATGTGTTTTATGGATTGTGGGATGAAATATGATTTGTTTGAATTGTTTATTATAATATGATTTGATTGAGTTTTCTCATAAAATTATGTTTATGCAATGCTTTGAAAGAAATAATATGTTTATTGATCCCAGGATCAAAATGATGTTTTATGAGCTAAATGAGTTATGTTATTTCGAACTGAAATACAAGCCAAGGCTTGGTAAAATTATACAAAACATGATAAATGAAAGTGAAAGACCTGGTTTGTCTGGCGGTATATAAACTACCATCTTCCTATCTATCGGTCATGCATGCACCACGGACACCTGTCCACCCATGGATTACGAGCCCAGGCTCCCATGGTTTATGAGCCCAGGCTCAGGGCCCAGGCCCCATGTTACGATGAGCCCAGGCTCTTATGGGCCCAGGCCCAGTGGAGAATTCCTTCACGGTTCGTACTTGCCGACAACTAGCATGTTAAATTGCAAAGTTTATGAATGAATTGAATATGATGTTTTATTAAATGTTTTACTTATTCTATTCTCCCTGTGTTATTAAATAAAATGAATTGAAATGAATTTACGCTGCTAGAATAGTTCGTTACTGAGTCTTCGGCTCACCGTTTTGTTTTCCGTTTTAGGTACTGCGGGGAATGATGGACACAAGTAGTGGCGAGGAGTTTCACTTTAATATTATCCACCTAGTTTATGTTTACGGTTCTAATAATTTAATAAGTTTTAATTAAAGACTTTTAGTAAGTTATGCACTTTTATTTTGATAATATAAAGGATTATATATATATTTTGGAGTATTTAAAGCCTTATGATTGATGGTTGCCTTGTAATTTCCGAAAAGGAAGTTACGGCAGGTAATGTCCCGACCAATTAGGTTAATTCCGCTGCTAATTATGTGTTAATTATTGAATTAGAGGTCGGGGCGTTACAATAATTTATTTGAATTTCCTTCTTTAGTAGATAAGAATATAATAATAATAAAAGTTATAACCCCATTCCGTTTAGTTTTGTTTGTAGTTACACAACTTTCGTCTTAAATAAAACGAAATATCTATACTTTTGAATCTCGCATTAGCCCAGTACATATATGTATGGAACATACTATAATAAGTTTATTTTTATTTTTGTTGTCAATAGTATATTCCTTAAGTCTCATGTGTATTTTAAGAATTGACTGTGTTCTTGATGCTTAAAATAGATAAGGAATTGACTATGAACATTGTGATGTTGTTAATTAACTTGATAGTTGATTCTCGTAATTATTCATTTGAATTTTCTTTTCCAATCCTCGTTATGTTGATAGCAATAGGTTATGTATAATTATTTGAATTTCTTTGTTCAATCCTCGTATGAATGTTACGAAACGATTTATTTCACATATTTCGTATTGGTTAAGTATTACGATTAATCGCGATCATTTGTCCTTTAATTATGTGATTTGACCCATTGGTCATTAAAGTTGGAACACGCTTTTTGTATTGGTACAAGGTTTACAGAATATAATACAGTTACATTTCAAAAAGGGACCCTTGCACTCTAGGTTGGTACCCTTTACTATTATAAAGGTATCAATCGTTAATGTATTAGAACTTAGTTTTAAATTCAAAGACTTAGCCGAATTTAATCTTGCATTTGAAAAGGCTAATATTGTAGAAGAATGTAATAATAATAAAAACTTATAACCCCATTCCGTTTAGTGTTGTTTGTAGTTACACAACCTCCGTTTTGGGTAAGTCTCATTCTCGAGTTCGAACTCCCTTAAATATAATTAACATGAAAATATATTTATCTCGGGTAAGAAGATTACACATCCGTATTAAATTAATATTTGTACAATTTTTTGACTTTTACAACTTATTATTTCATTAAACAAAACATATGTATTACATTTATAAAATAGAAGGTAAAAGAAACTAAATATTTGTAATGTAAAATAGAGGGAAAAGGTGAAAAAGAGGGAAAAAGGTGAAAATGAGGGAAAAAGTGAAGGGGGGTTTTGGTGGGAAAATCAAAGAGGAAACTTAATAAAAAAACCTAGTCCCATCAGCAAACTGAAGAGAGAGAATCAACAAATCCCTAACTCAACACATCGCAAGAATCGTCATGAACACTACTCACCAAGTTTCTGCAGAACAAATTCTACAAGGTAATAACCCATCTCTATATTTTGATGTTCTTTCAAATTTTTCTAATTAGTGATTCAATGTAGCTAATTAAGTGTAATTCAATTTAGGAAAAGCACCATTGGCAAGGAAGCGACAAACATATAAAAGGGAGAATCTAAAAGAAAGAATACAACATTATATCATTACTCCTATAGTTATTTGACCTCATTAGTCCACAAAAGGGAGAATTTAAAAACAAGAATACGACATTGATTACTGTTAAATTCAAGACTAACTATATTAAACGTCATATTCCCTCAAAAAATAAATAAATTATTATACGTCATAATAATTAATAGGAATACAATATAAAAGTGCCTAAAAAGGGAGAATCCAAAAGTGAGAATACAACATAAGTGCCTAAAAAGGAGAATTCAACCATACACCATGATAATAATATAAATGGCATAAACACCAAAATGTCCAACTCCTATGTAGGACGACATAATAAATCACCACCACAAGAAGTGTCATCATGGGCATCCGGGGAGTAGAAGGAACCGTCACTCTCATCCTTAGAAGATAATTATTCATTATTTCTTGTATGATGCTGTAAAAACAATCATTAGCAATATTTTACAAAATCAAGTCCATGTTTTTCGCACATATTCAATACCAATACAACATTATATAGTACTGATATATAACATTTCAATACCAATACAGAAGCGAAGCAACCATTAGCAATATTTTACAAAATCAAGTGCATCTTTTCCGCACATTATTCAATACCAATACAACATATATAGTACTGATATATAACATTTCAATACCAATACATAAGCAAAGCAACCATTAGCAATATTTTACAAAATCAAATCCATGTTTTTTCACATAATTTCAATACCAATACAACATTATATAGAACTATTACATAACGTTTCAGTACCAATACATAAGCAAATCTAAGCGGAGCAGAGCATTCTTAAATTCTGACCGGTGAATTTAGCCCTAAATGAACTACAATTCATAATCAACAATGAGGGAGATCTTAATCACACAACCAAAATTCAAAATTACCCATAAATTCAAAACAATTATAGTTCTTTTAGCCCTAAATTCACAAATTGAAAACCCTAAATCTAAACCTAACCTTGAAAAGATCCATACCTAGAATTTTCGAGCTATCAACAATGGTTAATGTAGATGAGTTGTAAAGAAAAATACTTATAAACAAAAAAAATTACTATTTTCATAAAAAAGTGGAATTAGAGTAAAATCATGAAATTGTTTACAAAATAGAGATAAACTTACAATTGTTAATGAAGATGAGTTATTGTGCACATAATTTTGGACGGTTGAGAGGAGAAGTGTTGTGGGAGATGAGAGCTCAGTAGAAGAGTCAACAATGGTGAGGACTTGGGGAGGAGAGAGAAATCTCTGAAGTTGGATGTTTCACAAAAAAAGAAGAAAAGCTTTTTTTACATCTTGAAATCCCGTTAACGGAGTCCAAGTCAGCAACATGGGAACAGCTAAAAAATGCATACAGAATTACTATTTTGCCCCCGCTTGTGTCCTTATGGACACAAGCCACTTGTGGTTTAGACATCCTCAGTCAACCATTACTTTCACCTCTTTAATTGGGGACAAAAATGACAATTTACCTTATAAAACTTTTCCATAAGAAATTGTGTCATTGGAGTAATAAGAACCGACGAAGTATTGATCTGCAGAGATGATGTTTGCTTAGAGAGTATCATCAAATTAGCAAGAAAATGGGGAGATCTACATACATAGGAATTGCGGCAGCTGTTGCAATTTCGAGTTTCGCCTTCAGATTCTTCCTCAAACCCCATCAACCTCCTCAACCTTCGGTACTTTCTATTAATTCCCCTTTTTCTTATTCACTTTACCAAAAATTTAATTGTAATGTCTAACAAAAATGAAGTACTAAGTAATAATCATGTACATATCTATTTTGATGAAACACAGAGATTGTTCATTGCTCAAGAATTGTCTCTTTACAATGGAACTGACGAACAATTGCCCATCTTCTTAGGAATACTGGGGTAATTTATGGATGTACTCTCTTTTTTATTTTGCTATCAAAGTTGTTAGCTTTGAATTTAAGTAAGTTGTTGTTTTTGGGATTTTTTCGATTTTTTCTTTCTTTCCTGAATCCCATTTGGAAGATTCCATTTTTGATAATATTTTTGTTGTTGATGAATAGTGAATTTAGTTTGGGGAATAATGGTTTGAGGTAACTAGAGCAATGAAATTGTGGTTGTGGGTGGGAATGCTTGGTAATTTTGACCCTTCATGATTAGGGTGCATCACGATTCACGAAACACACCGAATTAAGGGTGTGACCGTTGACTGTTGTGGTATTATGGAAGTGGTTTAGTGGTATGGTGGTTGGTCGATAAAGATTGGTAAACCCGCCTATTATGTTAAAAATGATAGTCATGGACTGTTGGTGGTAGGTGTTTTGCCTTCTGAAATCCAATTGGAAGAATCTCTTTTCAATAACAGGAGTATCACCGATCCACAATGAATAGGAGCATCACAGATCAAGGGTGTGCTTTTGATGGTAGTATGTAAGTGGTACGGTGGTCTGTAGGTAGTTCCTAAAGCATGGATGGACGGACCGCCTATTATGTCAAAACTGATAGATTGATGGTGGATTGGTAGTATACTAGTATGTTACATTTTTATCAAATATGAAATAGGCCTCAACAACCCAACAAGGAGAGGAGAGTTTGGACCACTTACGATACATAGAAAGTTCCTAATAGAAGGAGTAACTCCATAAGCTTATTAAGTGATTCTTTACTCTCTTCATCTCCAATGTCGAACAACTCACATGTGAACAACAAAGGGGTTTACACTATCCTTCACGTAGGAGTGTCCTTAGAATTTATAGCTAATTGGAAAGGTAATCAATAACGATCCTTTTAAGAGCGGGACGTCCTGTTGAGGTAAATCCTTATCCGTATCTAGTTCCGTGATTAAAAACACAATATAGAAGAGATCCACGACTTAAGTTGAAAATGGCCTGGTGAACCCAACGAGGATGAGAGTTTGGCCACTTCTAAGCCCAGAGGAGGTTCCATCCCAACACTAATTGGTAACAGCCTAATAGGGAGCAACTATTTAGGTTTATAATGTGATTATTTTCTCCTCACTTAAGGCTACTGTTAAATCCTCTTATATCTTCACTTAAGGCTATATGTCGAATATGAGCCTTTATAGAGGCTGGATATTAAAATTTGGGAGGAATTGGTTTTGGTGTATAGGATTGGCTTTTTCTCTCAGAGGTAACTATGACAATGAATATAATATGTTGTTTGTGCTAGGATGCCGGTTCTCTTTTGGGACTTTTACCTATTTTCTGTAGAGAAACTAACTTTGGTTTAATTTCTTCTCTTTTCATGGTTCATGGATCAGCTCGGTATTTGATGTGACAAAAGGGAAGTCTCATTATGGTGTTGGAGGTGCTTACAATCATTTTGCTGGAAGGTTGTTACTCTTTAGATGCTCTATGTTTTTCTTATTTCTCAATGAATTGATATCATTTAGATGCTTGCATCACTTATTCTGCATGTCCTACACTCCCACCAATAATTCTTAAGTTGTAACCATGTCCATGTGTATCCATCTTCTAGACTAGGATGCAGTGAAATGCCATTTATATTTTTGGGTTCTTGCAATACTAAGCATTGTGTTTTTTTGCACTTCATGACTAGGTGTAGTTATCTTTGAAAACACTGCTGATCATGTTACTGATTGATTTGCGGGCATTCAATCTTACTTGATTGCTGGATGGATCTGTTGTTGGTTCCTAGTTTTGTAGCTACCCTTTGGGTAGTATTGAAACAATGGAAAGCGTCCTAAAATGTAGTCGTAACTCTTATATCTAGACTCTAGAGATAGAAATCTAGCCCTCTTCCACAATTTTTTTTTGGATTGAAATTGCTTCATGGTTAATTGTGGAGACTCTGGGGAGGATATTCCTTACATCATGTATTGGATGAATCTAGGAACTTTTCCTGTAGTAATGTTTTTTGTTGATTTCTGTCCCTGGGTGTAAGCTTAAATCTAATTCAAGCCTATTTCTTTTTAATTACAGAGATGCTTCACGTGCATTTGTATCAGGGAATTTTACAGGTTAGAACTCATGACACCAATGTAGTTTTATTATGCCTTATTTGCTTTCCCAAAAATAATAATATTAGTATGCTCTTGACAAGAGTTTCTCCGCACAAAACCCGTCAAGCGTTCAGTTTGATATGTTTTTTCTGTGATCATGTCCCCCAAATATGTATGCGCTTTTCTTTTAGTAGTCTGTTGGTGGTGTGATCATACGAGGGGTTGTCTAAGCAAAAGGAGAATATAGTTTGGATCAGGGTTTATATGTGTTGCTCTTGTAGAATCATATGAACTCCTACATGGTTTTCGGAGTGTATGTTTTGGTTTAGAGAGCCACAAGGGAAAACGATGTGTGGGGCTTTTTTTGGTGTTCGTAGAGTATTATATATTTCAATTAAATGAGTTGTACAGAAAATCTTGCTCGTTGAATTGTGAGGAAGAACTAGAGCGTTACTACTCACACATGTCTGTCTTAAAGTTATGATATGTTTAACATCAGAACTTAATTTTCTGAATCCGTATATACAAATCATTACGAGGGGCCAATTATATGCAAAACAACCATTTAATTCAGTCTTTCAATCAATTTTGACTTTGAAGCTTGAGTAATTGAGTTGGGTATAAGAACGTTAACCTTCAATTCAATGTCATTATTAAAGAGCACGGTCTTGTCATGTGGAAAAGTCACCAATGTCAATTGTTATCTGACAATTCCATTCTTTCTCACGAGTAAAGCTAGTTATCTTAAATTAAATTAGTCACAGAAAGCCATGAAATCTCATAGCAAAATGCTTCTTTGTTTGTATGAAATGTGCATCTATAATTTTGATGGCTGTATTGGCAGAAGTTGCTATGACTTTTTTATTCAAAGTGGGCAAATTCTTGCATTCTGATTAAGTTTTTGCAGTTACTCCTGAATGCAGGAGATGGACTTACTGACACACTACGTGGACTATCTAGCAGCGAGGTACTTGAACATCATTTTTTCCCTTGGGTTCTTTGTTGGCAAGACTTGTCTGATGTGTCAACATATTGTAAAATTCATGCATTCCTTTCCCTTTCCCTTTGCATTCTGGTGATTACAAAGTTATAACAATCAACCAGGTCCCGGAGTTCAATAGTTTTACCGAAAAGTTAATATACAAACTTTTGAACAGCTGCAAAGTAGTCCAAAATTCTCCTGAAAGTTAGCTTTGCAATTGTAACAGAAATGAGGTTGGAATTTATCTTTATATAAGCATGCAATGTTGTATTTTGAAAAAAAACAGGTATATCTACTGAGACATTCATTTGGTTCACATAATAAAATTTTGATAAGTATGTAACATGTCTTTAGAAAAATAGAAAAGAAAAATAGTCATGTGAACCTAAGGAAGAAAAGAAAGAAGGCAAGAGAAGGAAACAAATAAGACCATCAATCAAGAAACAAAAGGATACGTAAAGCAAAGAAGTAAATTGCTTAGATGCAAAAAGGAAAGAAGTAGATAATGAGCCTCAACCTCAGCCCCTGGATAAAAGAGCCATAAATCTTTATTTCTCAGACCAAAACCCGGCTTCATTATCTTGATATCTATTACAAGTTTACAACATTATATCACGAAGTATAAATCTAGGAAAGACCACGTCCTCCCCAGGCAACTCCCTAGTTCCACCACTGCCTTCTCTTTCACTCTGCATTGTGATGGTTCAACTTCGTTTGAATTGGTTCCAAAACTTCAGTGTTTTATGAATCCGTTGCTTTGTTTTTGCAGGTAAAAAGTGTAGTAGAATGGCGGGATTTCTTCGTCAAAACATATACGTGAGTTGCAAAAACTAAAGTCTAGCTTTCTTTGGTATTAGTACATGTTAGTATGTTACACCTGAACAACAATCAGATAAATCAGCGTTACAAAAAAAGAATACAATAAAATTATAACTGAAAAAAGAAGAAAAAGAAAGCAGGAGGAGAGGGGGTGCGGTAACGGTTTACATCTGCTTATACAAAACTAAGAAATTTTGTTTGTGAAATGGAATAATATCCTCTTTGATCACTCATTCACTCCTTAAGCTCTATTTTAGGCTGTTCAATTCTATCTATGTCAGCAAGTAAAACTTTAGACATGGGCCCTGTTTATTGCAACATTAAAAAATGATGTTCAGTAAAATCAGCTTGAATCAACAAAAATCAGTTTTAATCAGCAAAAATCTATTTCAATCAGTTAAAATAAGTTATGATTAGTTTTACCCAGTAAGAATCAGCTTAAGTCATAAAAGAAAATCACTAGAGAATGAGCAAAAACCAGCTTTAATTAGGAGTAAAACTCAGTTTGTTTGTCAAAACTGTGAAGTGAGATTTTTTATTTTTTCTTGTTATCAGGTGGACAATTAACATACCACCGATTTGTTTTATTCCTCTTAGATCTGTTGGTAGATTGATCGGCCGTTACTACGACTATCGAGGGAAACCTACAAAATATTTGAAGAATGCAGAAGCAAAGGCAGCTAGGGGTGCTCAGTTGTTGGCAAAGCAGAAGAAAGAAGAAGAAAAGATTCCAAATTGCAACTCGAAGTGGAGTCAGCATGAGGGTGGCGAGGTAAGAATTATAAACAATATTTTCAACCTTGGCCATTACTCAAAACCTTGATTACAGCTACCCGTGCCTTATTTTTTCTTGGGCATTGCTCCACCTTCCATGCCCCTAGAGCCTGACAGAAATAATTGATTAATGAAATAAAAAACTGTGGCTTGAAAATACTCCCTTGTTCTGTTATGATTGTACCGTGTTGTGTGTGTGTGTTGGGTTGGGGGGGGGGGGGGGTGCAAGTTAGTTAAGGAGAGAGGTAGAGATAAAAGACCTGCAAAAATGGTAATGTTGCAATTATCTTGCAATTCTTTAAATACTCCGTAGCAAAGTGTTGCAGATAACGAGAACAGTGGAAATGTTAAATAAAGCCGAAAGTGTGAGAAGCAAATTGTGAACTCAAAAGTAAATTTAAAAGGATTAGGTAGAGGAGAAACAAATATGGATTATAACCCAGAATAACAAAAGATCTCTCTTATGTATGTTTCTCCAATCTTATGTTTTTCTCTTTCTTTTTCTCTCAATTTCAGCGAAAAATATATTACTTATTACATATTTATATGACAAATAAGATTATAATAATCACTCATGTCATCATGTGTTACTACTATTTCCACGTTACAAATTGTAATGCTTATTTTTTTTAATATTTTAGAAACACTACATTTAGCTAGTGATGGAGAAGATTGATGTTCACGTTCACATACTTTTCGAAATTATAGTTCGATACTTTCAACATGCCCCCTCAAACTTGAATTGTCATTACTAGTAAATCTGTCAAAGAGATATGGGTTACATAAAAAATTGTGCAACCCGTGATTGTTCCTTGCTTAAGATCCTGAAGAGAGTATCAATGTGTTTGCTTCTCCCATTGCCGTATCAGTTTAGCAAGTTTGCTGACACGTTATCGACATATATCTTCGTGGATCCTCCTTGAACATGACCAAGTTCCTGTATGAAATTTCTTAACCATAATGCTTCATATGTTGCAGATGAAGCTACTCATGTTTTGCCTCACAACTTGAAAATGCACAACTGGTTGTTTCTTTGAACTCCATGTTTAACATAAAGTGCATTTTCTGTTGTACCTTTTCTCTTATCTTGATCTCCAGCCTGATCACTATCAGACTAATCAAACAACCAAACAACTATGCTTCATCTCCATAGGAATAAAACATTCCAAAATCTAACGTACCCTGAATATACCTCATTATTCTCTTTGCAGTGCAACAATGTGATTGTTAAAGTGTTTCCGTATATATGCTAACAAGTCTAACTCCGTATACAACACAATATCTAGTGATGGTCATGTATCTCAAACTTCCATCTTGTATAGAGTTGGGGAAATTAATTTCTCTTCTCCAACTTCTGTCAACCTTTTCCCTTTGCAATGGGTGTGCTTATAGGGTTGCATGAGTCCAGTTTGAACATTTTCACAAAAAACCATAAACATATAAGCTAATAAGAATACCATCACCATTATGTTTTCACATACACCGCATGTTCATATGGAGTATGGACACTTGGTAAAACCATTATTTATCAATTATCCGTCAATGCATGCATTCCATGCACAACAAGCTTGCTTTAAACCATATAGTGCCTCTTTCAGACGATACATTGTATCTTCTCCCTTGATCACAAACTTTATGGTTGTTCCACATAAACTCTTCTTCAAGAATGCCATCAAGAAACAGACTTGACATCAAGTTGATATATCGTCCACTTATGGTGTTCTGTAAGTGATGTTAACATTCTCAGTATCAAGACGAGCTGTTAAACAATTTTCCTAGCGCTGTACTTTTGTTTACAACCTTTTGCTACGAGCCTTGCCTTTATCTTTCATGCCTCCTCAGCATCTCTTAAAATCTTGTATACCCATTTTACTCCTATAACATTTTGGTCCTTTGGCAGAGTAGCCAACTTCCATATTGAATATGAAGTTTGGCCTGTCATCAGATATATGGAGACACTACAAATAATAAAATGAGGTATGTTAAGGGTAACTCAGATTTTTGAATGTTTTATTCTTATGGAGATGAAGCACGGTTGTGATTGAATTGGAGATCAAGATGAGAGAAAAAGTACAACAAGATATACATTTTACTTGAAGTTCTAAAAAAAAACTAGTTGTGGTATTGTCAAAGTTGTTATGTGAAGCATTATGGTTAAGAAGTCTCCTAATGGAACTTGGTTATGTTCAAGAAGGACCTACTATGATGTATGTTGATAACGTGTTAGCAATTAAAATTGTTAAGAATCTGGTACAACACGAGTGAAGAAAACACATTGGTACTCGAATACATTTTCTTCGCAATCAAGTTAGGCAAGGAACAACCATGCTGAAGTATTGTAAGCAATACCACCTACTCACCTAGCTAGTTGCAGACATTTTTACGAAGCCTTCACACTTATAAAGTTGGAGAGATTTACTCTGGAATGACAATTCAAGTTTGAGGGGGCATGTTGAAAGTATCGAACTTGAATTCGAAAAATATAAATGAACGTCAAATTTTCCATCACTAGCTAAATGTGTTTCCAAAATATTAATAATGAATAAGCATTACAACGTGTAACATAGATATAGTAGTAAAACATGTGTGATTTTTGGAATCTTACTTGTAATATAAATATGTAATATATTTGTCACTCAAATAGAGAGAAAAATATAAGGAGATTAGAGAAACATATACATAGGAAAAAGTTATGTTCAGTATAAGAGAAGTTTTGTTATTCTGGGTCTGTATTTGTTTCTCCTCTAACAAATTCCCTAAATAGGAAATTGTTGCAATTTAAAGAGAACGGGTGAAGTATTAAATAGAGCAGAAAGTGTTGTTTTTATGATTTTCTACTGTTCAAGGTAGCTAGCGATGTGGTAATCTCATCAAGCTTAAACAAAACCAAGTTTCAGACTTTTGTAGCATGAGTGAGATAATTGTGTGCTAGGCCATTTTGTGATTTCCGCTCAAAGTTGTTGTTTTGTACAAATTACTGAGTTGTTAGTTTAAGCATTTTGTGATTTCTGCTCAAAGTTGCTGTTCTGAGTTGTTAGTTTGGGAGTGTGTGGTCAGGTTTGGTGTGACGATGGCTATCCAAGACTGATTCAGAGACCTCTAGAAATCGCATTGACAGGGAAAATGAGCAAACGATGTGTATGTTTGAAAGAAGAAGAATTGAAACAACCAGGTTTAGAAGTCTATGAAGGATGTGACTATCACGCCAAAGCGTGCAAAGTGTAGATTAGAAGCAAACTTATGGTTGCGGCTGTATGTATTTCGGAGCATATGCTGCAAAGTGTAGACAAAAGTCATGCCAACAAATTTCCTTCTTCATTCAAATAATACTATCAATCAGTTTAGCAGGTGAAAGTCAACACTAAACAGAATAGTGGTAGTGACTAATGATAATGAATTTGTAATGTGATTTTACAGAGTTATTTATGTCAAAAAATACTGTATCAGTCATACATTTTTTTATAACACTAGTAAGAGGCACGTGCGCTGCACGCGTCCGTTAAGAAATTATAATTTTTATATTAACTATGGTTATTCTCATGTTATAATATCTGAACTTGTAAGACTCTATTTAACTTATAGCTAGTATGTTACTTAACCTTAATTATTTAACTTTTAATACCTTATAGGACCTTGTTTTCTATAATTCCATATCATATGATAATGTTATTGTATTGTTGTTTACTTAAAAAATGAAAAGAGATTTGCAAATTGCAAGTCAAACGTAGTACACAGGAAGTATTTACCTAACTCATTCCATAAAATCCCTCACTTTTTTTTATTATGCGCTATCTCTAATGAACTATTTTAATTATTAACATCCTTAAATATCTGTTAATAATTATAAAAATTTGGTGATTTTTATTTAAATCCAGTGATATCCAACAAGATAATATTTTATCTAATATCTTAACTAATAAATAATTAATTTGATCACATAAATACTAAAAGCAAGGAATTAACTTTACAAAGGAAAATTTGGTAATATTAATCCACCTTTGGCCGATTTTCTTTTGTTAATCCCAACTAAGACATATTTTTTAATAATCCCACCTTTACTTCCCAATGACTTTTATTAGGCTTAAGTGCCCCGTAGCCGGTGAAAAAGTCAACGAGATGGTGATGAATTGATGATGATGACTGAATATACTGAGAGAAAGTACTGCCATGTACGGACATATTAACGGCTACAACAGGTATATGACCTGTTTGGCCCAATCAAAGTCGTTGGGTAATAAATGTGGGATTATTAAAAAATATTTTGTAGGTGGGCTTAATAAAAGAAAATCGATCTATGGTTGGATTAATATTAGTAAATTTTCCCTTTACAAAACCGATGAAGTATTAGATAATAAGACATATTGCTCTTGCGAAATTATATTGGAGGGTCTAACACTTCATCTATTACAAGTCATGGCTCTTATATATCTTATATCTTGAAACAACTTTGTAATTATTGCTGCACTTTCTCTAGCTTCCAAGCATTGTGCTTAAACAAAAAATCAAAAGAAAAAAAAAAAACTACACCTTTTCTGGGCCAAATGAGATCGAATGTGAAATCTTTATGATTATATACGTACTCACTTAAAATACGATCACAAAAGGTGCAATGCCTTTTTTCTCACATAACTGATGGTAAATTTTACGAAGTATATATATACTCCGTATTACGTACACTTCATTCCAAATGATGATGTATGTTAGATACTTGGGCAATAAATAAAATTGACATGTCAAATATAAATGGAATACTTCACTATTATAAAAAAATAAAAAATAATATATAGGCAGGAGGATGGGTAGAATGGACCAAACAAAGTTATGCAAAAATGAAAAGATGTTAGGGCTTTTATATAAAGATAAAGAAATATAGTCAAAACAGAGATAATATATTTCGTCGCTGACATTGATGACAATCGAGGTAAAAGTAAGAGGGTTGATTGCTTTCTTTGCAGGGCAATACTGTATATGGTGCATTGCGGGCGTTAGAGGTATGAACTCTCAATACATTGTGGCCATATCATGCCATTACTTTTATGTGTGTATCATTAGGCCTCCTTCACTTCTTAAGACGCAGCATGTAAAATTTTAAAACTGCATTTGTTAGGTAATGACATTGCTTTTGAGTGTTTATGACCAAGCCGCCTTCACTTCTTTAGTCAGCGGGATGTGAGCTTGTGAAGTTGTAATTAGAGCTGGCAAAAATTGACCCAACCCACCAACCCAACCCGAACCCAACCCAATAATAAAGGGTTGGGTCGAGATTTTCAACCCGTTTAATTAAATGGGTCAACCCAACCCAACCCGTTTAATTAAATGGGTTGGGTCAGGTTGAAATTTTCAACCCGAAAACAATCCGCCTAACCCGTTTAAGTTCAAGCAAGTATGTAATATAGATCTGTAGAATGTTATTTGAAAGATTTTATTTCTCACTTTTCCTTCAACATTGAACAATTATTTGACATTTTGATTCATGTCAAATACATATTGAAGTCTTATTTTTTGCTATGAGATGTACCACAAAAACATCACCTCGCAATTCAAGTCAGTTTATACTTAAAAGTGGAAAGTAAATTAAACGGATCAACTTCAGGTCAACCCGTTTATAGTTGGGTTGGGTTGGGTTGAAAATCTCAACCCGTTTAATTAAACAGATCGGGTTGGGTTGGGAAAATCTCAACCCGTTTATAAATGGGTCGACCTGATTTCGACCCAACCCAACCCATTGCCAGCTCTAATTGTAATGCCATGACTGTAAAATATAAGTGGAATATCAAACTTATCTGTTTATGTTGGTTAAAAAGGAGTTTTAATTTTAGGATAAAAAAAATGTAGTAGTCGTCTCGATCTACGTACATTAATTAAAGTAGTCGTCTATATTAATTATTATTAACATAAAACATGTAGTAGTCATCACTCATCTATATTTTTTCAGTCTTCTTAGTTTCACCGGGAACGTTGCATCTGACGCCTCTATTGCAACGACATTTGTTTAAATTATTCTTCCTCCCTTTTTTTTAGTGATAAGTGATAACCAATTACAAAGGGGTTACCAATTATTCTTGTTTGTTAGATTGAACTTACTTGCTGGTTGTTAAGATTTTTTTCACCTCCCTCGTGAATATGCGACCAATTTTGATTTTGATTTTGATTTTGATTTTGATGATATTGAACTGGGTGGTGGTCAGTTTTGGCTGGAAAGTGGAAACAGACATGGAGACTTATCTGGTCATGCAACATTTCTTCCGTAATCTCCATGATCGGCTCAGTTCAAGGCCTTTTCTTAGCCTAATTGAGAAGAAGTGGCTTGCTTTTCAGGTAATCTGTAATTTTTGTTTTCTGTAGTTAACTAGCATATTGTCTCAATCTACTCTTGCATGATTGCTGGTATGGTTTGTTTCTTGTATATTAGTTCCCAAGATTTAAAATAAGGTTCTGGAACCTAAGTATGTATTAGAACTGTTAGAATATATGATAATATATTCTTGATGAGTTGTAAATAGATTATGTATATTTTTTAGTAGTATACTTAGTCCACGAGATCTTATTGTTAGGAGATTGTTAGCGTGATTGACGCACAATCAGTTGCAAGTATAGGTTGTATATATACTGCAAACAATATGAATGAAAGGCACGGAATATAATTCCTTTATGGTATCAGTCAGCTAGGGTTCTCTTCCTTCTCTTCCGCTGTGCCCTAACTGCTTCTTCCTCCGTCTTTCTTCTCTTCTCCTCTAGTCACCATGACTGACGGCAAAACCTCCTCTGGTGGCTCTTCCTTTCATCCGGCTCTTTCGGTTTCGAATATACGAAACCATGTCTCCATTGTTCTTGAGAT
Source organism: Spinacia oleracea (assembly GCF_020520425.1). Lineage (NCBI taxonomy): Eukaryota > Viridiplantae > Streptophyta > Magnoliopsida > Caryophyllales > Amaranthaceae > Spinacia > Spinacia oleracea. Next base: position 105,431,527 of record NC_079488.1, read on the forward strand.
GGAGAACGTACAGTACGGGACTTGGGCGGAGCTATTCAAGATTCATGCTCGCTCACACAAGGTTCTACACCATATCATCCCTCCCCCACCGGGAAAGGAGAAGCCGGCTCCTAAAACGGATGATGAGATTGAGGTATGGTCCACCCTCGACGCTACTGTGTTGCAGTGGATTTATTCCACCATATCTACGGACCTGCTCAACACAATTCTTGAACCAGAGGCCACAGCAATGGAGGCTTGGACCCGTTTACGGGACATCTTTCAGGACCATCAAACATCTCGTGCCGTCCTCCTTGAACAAGAGTTCACTCATACCCGTTTGGAAGATTTTCCGAACGGCGCTGCGTATTGTCAACGACTGAAAAGTCTCGCCGATCAATTGAAGAATGTAGGTGCTCCGGTTCCCAACAGCCGATTGGTTCTTCAACTTGTCTCCGGCCTTAGTGAAGCATTCAAGGGCATCGGTACACAAATTCGGCATGCTAAACCTCTCCCTACATTCAGTGAAGCCCGTTCCTCCCTCCTCTTGGAAGAACGTGAACTGGCGGCTCAGGCAACCCATGGTGGTGGTGCGGCCATGCTGGTCGCGGCTGACCCTCCCCCTCCTGCTGATAACAACCGCCACAACCGAAACAATGGCAATCGTAACAACTGTAACAACGGACGTCGAGGCAATGCTGGTGGCCGGACTAATGGGGGCGGTAAGTCGGGACACGGTGGCTCGGGTTCTGGTGGACGGAATAACGGTGGCTCGGGTTCTGGTGGCGGCAAGTCGGGAAACGGTGGACAACAGGGGCAGGCTACGAGTCAAGGAAGTTGGCAGTGGCAATGGGTGCCCTCTTGCACTCCCCCTCCATGCCCATATCCTACTCACATGTGGGCTCGTCCACTTTCTCATTCTACTGGCCCAAGAAATCAATCAAGTGTGTTGGGCCCTCACCCACAACAAGCATACACTGCTACTGCATCTCCTATGGGATCGTACATTCCGACGTACACTCCAACCGATATTGAAGCCGCAATGCACACAATGAGTATGAATCCACCGGACCCAAATTGGTATATGGATACTGGTGCAACCTCTCATATGACATCAACTTCTGGTAATCTCTCGTCTTATTTTAATTTGAGCAATCAAAATTCTGGTATTGTTGTTGGTAATGGTCATTCAATTCCAATTCGTGGTTGTGGTAACACTAGCTTGTCTTCCCCGAATCCCCCATTAATATTACGTAATGTTCTTCATGCCCCCAAACTTATTAAAAATTTAATCTCAGTCCGAAAATTTACCACTGACAATTCTGTGACTGTTGAATTTGATCCTTTTGGGTTTTCTGTGAAGGACTTCCAGACGGGGATGGCTCTAATGAGATGTGAGAGCCAGGGCGACCTTTATCCCATCACCACCATCACACCTCCATCCACAAATCATTCCACCTTTGCGGCACTTTCCTCCTCCCTTTGGCATGATCGTCTGGGTCACCCGGGAGCTTCTATTTTGGATTATCTTAGGCTCAATAAAAGCATTGATTGTACTAAATTAAAAAGTACTAGTGTTTGTCGTTCTTGCATTATTGGTAAACACATTAAGTTGCCATTTTCTTCATCAGTTTCTGAAACATTGTTACCTTTTGACATTATTCATAGTGATTTATGGACGTCACCTGTTTTGAGTTCCATGGGTCATCGTTATTATGTCTTGTTTTTGGATGATTATTCGAATTTTTTATGGACGTTTCCCATAGCTAAAAAATCGGATGTTTATTCAAAGTTCTTAGCTCTCAAAACCCACATTCAAACTCAATTCGAGCGTAATATTAAAAATGTTCAATGTGACAATGGGCGGGAATATGATAATGGGCAATTTGGGAAATTTTGTGAGTCTCATGGGATGTCTTTCCGTCTTTCTTGTCCTCACACGTCCTCCCAAAATGGGAAAGCCGAACGAAAAATTCGGTCAATAAATGATATCACTAGAACTCTCCTAGCCCATGCATCCCTTCCTCCGTCTTTTTGGCATCATGCTTTACAAATGGCAACTTATCTCCTTAATGTGTTACCTAGCAAGCTATTAAGTCATGCTTCGCCTATTGAGGTCCTATACCAACGAAAACCAACGTACTCTCATATTCGGGTTTTCGGGTGCCTTTGTTACCCTCTCTTCCCTTCCACCACTATCCACAAATTGCAACCACGGTCTACTCCATGTGTCTTTTTGGGATATCCGTTGAATCATAGGGGGTACAAATGCTATGATTTGTCGTCTAATAAAATCATTATTTGTCGCCATGTAATTTTTGATGAGAATGTGTTCCCGTTCTTGAAATTGCATACACCCTCTGCTCATACGTACACTTTTCTAGATGATGGACTCTCACCTTATTTAACCCATCACTTGCAGTCTTCTCCCACATTGGCCCAGCCAAATATACATGACACGGCCCACTCCCCTTCACTTGCCAATCCACACGCTGACCTCACCTCTCCCTTGTCAGCTACTGGATCTAGCCACTCTCCCCAATCATTTGCCCCATCTCCCATGTCAGACCCTATAACTAACCAAAACTCTCCATTAAATGTTGTCCCTGAAGGAAATAATGCCCTTGGTCCAAGTATGCATTCTATGTTAAGTCTAATAAATGCGGTTCAGTATTAATTAACAAGTTAATAATTCAGTGAGATCAAGTGAGCTGAATGCCTAGCTAGAGGCCGCTTCAGTTCAAGTGGAATTAATGATATTAATCCACAGCTTACTCTTGACTGAACCCGTAGGGTCACACAAATAGTAAGTAAACGGATCAAGTATTTAATGGCATTAAATACTCCATCTATGAATATTCGGAACCGACGGATCTTGGTTTCAGTGGGAGCTAAGATCGTCACAGGCAAGAAATGAATACTCCGGAAACGATGATATTGCCGGAAACGGAAATATGGATCGTATTGGAAATATGAATATTATCCAAGTCGTAGATGTTGCCGGAAACGGAAACATGGTACGTATCCGAAAATATTATTGGAAATGGAAATATTACCAGAATCGGAAATATTGCCGGAAACGGAAATATTGTCAGAATTGGAAATATTACCGGAATCGGAAAATAATTCCGGAAACGGAAATATTAAATATTTGTTCGAAACGGAAATTAATTCCGGAATCGGAAATATTAAATATTGTTCGTATCGGAAATAAATTCCGGAACTGGAAATTTAATCGGAAGCGTATCGTACGAATTAGCATCGGACGAGGCCTGCCGGACGAAGGCCCAGCACGAAGCCGGGCCATCGCCCAGCAAACACGCGCGCCACAAGCCCAGCCAAGGCAGCGCCCAGGCCTACCGCAAGGCAGGCCCAGCGCGCGCCAAGGCCACGGATGCGTGGGCCGCGCTGCGTGGGCTGCTGCTCGCACGCGCATGGGCAGCCCTTGTGGCTGCCGTGTGTGTGTGAGTCTGTGCTCATACGTGATTCCTAAATCTACAAGAGTTAGTGTATGATTAAATTTCTATTCCTAAATTGGATAAATTAATTAATAGAATTCATGTAGGATTCTAATTTCAATTAATTCGTATCCTACTAGGATTACGATTCCTTTTCCATAACTCTATAAATAAAGGCCTAGGGGTCATTATTTATACACAAGTTTTAAGTATTCAAAACTAAGATTTTTAAGCAGAAAAATCAGCCAATATTCTTGCCTACCTAACCGAAAATATTAGAACCTTAAGGGCGATTCTAGTTGGTCAATCTTAAGGCGGATCCGGACGTGCTGTGGACTATCTACGGAGGGACGACACTTGGAGTCCTAAAGACTTGTTCTTGTTCGGTTCGGGCGCAGCTAGGGAAGGCACGCAACAAAGAGTATGCATCTAAACTATGCTAAATGATTATGTGTAAATAATATGTTTCCTGGCTTTATGGTTTTTCCGCATGATTTATGAACTGTCATATGAATCATAACCTAACAGTGGTATCACGAGCCCCTTATTATTTTCATAATCTAAATTGCATGAACATGGTTAAATATTACAAATTTGCAAGAATTAAAAGGGGTGATTAATTTTCGTAATTGTTAATTAATTGCAAATTGCGTTTATTTAATTATACGTACGCAGTTTTTCGGCAGTTTCTTCGTTACTCATCCAAATCGAGTGATTTTTGTGTCAATTCCGCATGTAAAAGGCATTCTAAAATTTTGACAAAAATAATATTTTTCTGCCGAACCCAGAATTCTCAAATTCGAAGCCTAACTATGACTTTTCGAAGGTTTTAGTTTTTCGAATGCAAAATTTCGTAAATTTAAGATGTTAAATTAAATATTTGCGATTCTTGTTGATAAATCTTGAATTTTTGATTGAC